>NC_057730.1:2242757-2258716 GCF_004010195.1 Chiloscyllium plagiosum | reverse complement strand
CCTGAGGCGGGAATTGAACCCGGGTCTCTGGCGCTGTGAGGCAACAGTGCTAACCACTGTGCCACCGTGCCGCCCAAAACCCTTTGAAGATGTTGACAGCCTTTCCATGGCAACATGACTCCGTAAATGGAGTCCACGGATGGAACGCTGGCTTCTGTGATGGTCTGGGCTGTGCACAAAACCACCTGTAGTTTCTTGTGGCAGAGCAGTTGCCATATCATGGCATTGTGCATCTAAACAGAATGCTTTCAATGGTGCCTCTGTAGAAGTTGGTGAGGGTCCTTATGAACATGCCAAATTTCCTGAACCACCTGAGAAAGAAGAGCTGTTGTTGCGCCTTCTCGACTGCTGCATCTACATGGGAAGTCTAGGACCGGTTGCAGGTACTCCAAGGAACCTGATGCTCTCCACCCTCTCAGCCTCAGCTCCATTGCTGTAAATGGGGGCGTATTCTCCTCCTTTCTTTCTGAAGTCAATAACCAGTTCGTTAGTTTTGCCGACATTGAGAGAGAGGTCGTTCTTGCTGCACCACATCACCAAGCCCTCTATTTCCCTTCTGTATTTGGACTTGCCATTGTTTGATACCGTCCTATTATGGTGGTGCATCAGCGAACTTGTAGATGGTGTTCATTCGGAATTTAGGGAACTGAAGATGCATCCTTGATGGGATGGGGGGCTTAAGTGTTGAAGTTATTGTGGAGGAGGTGCAGTTACCTATCTTCACTGGTTGCGGTCTGTGGGTCAGGAAGCTAGGGATCCAGTTGCAGATGGCTGAGCAGACTAAGGTCATGGAACTTTGAGATCAGTCGAGAGGGGGCGATGGTTTGAAGGCAGAGCTGTAAGCAATGAGGAGGAATCTGACATAGGTATCTTTGTTGTCCAGATGTTCCAGGGATAAGGTGCAGGGCGAGGGATTTGGTATCCGCTGTGGACCTATTATGTTGGTAGGCAAATTGTTGGGGAATCAATATGTGTGTATCACTCTTTTCAGCTCCTTGTCTTTTCATCTTTGCACTATCATGAGATTTATGTCAATACTGACATCAATAGAAGACAGGACACCAGTCTAGAATCAGCATTTGCAGAGAGAGGTCTCAGAACCTGCACTAGAGAGCTGTATTTGAGAACCTACAATGTACAGGTGTAAATAAAGAAGTGTTACTGTAGATAGTCAGGATTCGGAGATGCTGGTGTTGGACTGGGGTGTACAAAGTTAAAAATCACACAACATCAGGTTATAGTCCAACAGGTTTAATTGGAAGCACACTAGCTTTCGGAGCGACGCTCCTTCATCAGGGGATTGTCTGATCACCTGATCAATCACCTGATGAAGGAGCGACGCTCCGAAAGCTAGTGTGCTTCCAATTAAACCTGTTGGACTATAACCTGGTGTTGTGTGATTTTTAACTTACTGTAGATAGGGACTTTATGCACCTTACTTAATGATAAGAGCACCCTCACAGACAGACAATGTGCGGATACCCACAGCTTGAGATACTCCAGACTGGAATCTCAATGTATAGGCAGTAGGATTGGCTTAAATCACAATTTGAAAACATCTCCATATTTTGTCATTCTCTGTCCCAATTGAGATAAGGAAGGAGCAGGGACCTGAAGATCATCTTCCAGCCATCTACAGAGCTTGAGGCACTGTATACTAGTCCGGTTTTTGGAGATAGGATGATGGGAGAAATATTCTCTCAACCAGGTGGCCACTCTAAGCTCAGGTGAGTGGTCAAGAACATAACTATCTTGGGGGGATAGTGTAGTGAGAGGGGACCTTCTACAGAATTCTACTCACTCAAACTCCAGATCCATGTGTGATCTGGAGTTACTGTATGCACATGCTCAGCAGATATTCTTGGAGCAAAGATATAATTAACCCTTTATTCCACGGTGCACTTAAGTCCTTCTAATCTTGCCCATTCAAATTCATGGAGAAAGTGAGGACTGCAGATGCTGGAGATCAGAGCTGAAAATGTGTTGCTGGAAAAGCGCAGCAGGTCAGGCAGCATCCAAGGAGCAGGAGAATCGACGTTTCGGGCATGAGCCCTTCTTCAGGAATGAGGAGAGTGTGCCAAGCAGGTTAAGATAAAAGGTAGGGAGGAGGGACTTGGGGGAGAGGCGTTGGAAATGCGATAGGTGGAAGGAGGTTAAGGTGAGGGTGATAGGCTGGAGTGGGGGTGGGGCAGAGAGGTCAGGAAGAAGATTGCAGGTTAGGAAGGTGGTGCTGAGTTCGTGGGTTGGGACTGAGACAAGGTGGGGGGAGGGGAAATGAGGAAACTGGAGAAATCTGAGTTTATCCCTTGTGGTTGGGGGGTTCCTAGGCAGAAGATGGGGCGCTCTTCCTCCAACCGTCGTGTTGCTATGGTCTGGCGATGGGGGAGGTGTGGGCTCAAGTTTTGCATTTCTTGCGGTTGCAGGGGAAGGTGCCAGGAGTGGAGGTTGGGTTGGTGGGGGGTGTGGACCTGACGAGGGAGTCACGGAGGGAGTGGTCTTTTCAGAGCACTGATAGGGGAGGGGAGGGAAATATATCCCTGGTGGTGGGGTCCGTTTGGAGGAGGCGGAAATGACGACAGATGATACGATGTATGTGGAGGTTGGTGGGGTGGTAAGTGAGGACCAGTGGGGTTCTTTCCTGGTGGTGACTGGAAGGGTGGGGCTCAAGGACAGAGGAGCGGGAAGTGGAGGAGATGTGGTGGAGAGCATCGTCGATCATGTCTGGTGGGAAATTGCGGTCTTTGAAGAAGGAGCGCATCTGGGTTGTACGGTATTGGAACTGGTCCTCCTGGGAGCAGATACGGCGGAGACAAAGGAATTGGGAATATGGGATGGCATTTTTACAGGGGGCAGGGTGGGAGGAGGTGTAGTCTAGGTAGCTGTGGGAGTCGGTCGGTTTATAGTAAATGTCCGTGTTGATTCGGTCGCCCGAGATAGAAATAGAGAGGTCTAGGAAGGGGATGGAGGAGTCTGAGATGGTCCAGGAAAATTTGAGGTCGGGGTGGAAGGTGTTGGTAAAGTGGATGAACTGTTCAACCTCCTCGTGGGAGCACGAGGCAGCATCGATACAGTCATCGATGGAGTAGAGGAAAAGGTGGGGGGTGGTGCCAGTGTAGCTGCGGAAGATGGACTGTTCCACATACCCTACTAAGAGGCAGGCATAGCTGGGACCCATGCGGGTGCCCGTGGCTACTCCTTTGGTTTGGAGGAAGTGGGAGGATTGGAAAGAGACGTTGTTCAGAGTGAGGACCAGTTCAGTCAGTCGAAGGAGGGTGTCAGTGGAAGGGTACTGGTTGGTACGGCGGGAAAGGAAGAAACGAGGGCTTTGAGTCCATCATGATGAGGGATGGAGGTGTACAGGGACTGGATGTCCATGATGAAGATAAGTCTTTGGGGACCGGTGAAGCGAAAATCATGGAGGAGGTGGAGGGCGTGGGTGGTGTCCCGAACGTGGGGCGGGGGGGAGTTCTTGGACTAAAGGGGACAGGACCGTGTCGAGGTATGCAGAGGTTAGTTCGGTTGGGCAGGAGCAGGCTGAGACAATGGGTCGGCCGGGGCTCTCAGGTTCGTGGATTTTGGGCAGGAGGTAGAAACGGGCGTTGCAGGGTTGTTGGACTATGAGGTTGGAGGCGGTGGATGGGAGATCCCCTGAGGTGATGAGGTTATGGATCGTCTGGGAGATGATGGGTTGGGAACTGGAATTGTCCAGTTTAATGTTGGGGGGGGGGGGGGGGTGGATGGCGGTTTTTGCCGTTGGTTGTTAAATGGGTGGACTGTTGGAATTGAAGTGAATACCACAACATTGAGAGGAACCAGGCACCAGTATAGTCCACTGCTGATGCCTTGGCCCCATGTCAAGTTCAACCTCCTCGGAATTGTCTGTCAGAGGGAATATCAAGATGGCAGCGCTGGCAAGGCAGGCAGCATTTGGGCTACTGGGCCTGTCCACTCCAGACTGACCACTTCCTCCCTTCTTTCTTACCAATTTTGTCTTCTTTCCATTTCCTTTTATTCATCTTCTTCCTGCCAGCGGCAGTGGAAAAACACAGTAAAATACATATTTTTGCTCAAAGTGTTGTTAAATGAGAACAGTCAACAGTTAAAATCAGAAGGAAATACCTTTATAATTTGACAAATTCATTGAATTTGAATTGACAGGAATGTTGCAAACAGAAATGTAGCACTCAGTGCTAAGGTGTGAGTGTATGGAAGGGAGTCAAACTGAAAAAGACAGACCATGACACCGTGAAAGATAGCAGTCACATGTTGATGCTGCATCCAAAAGCTGACAGCATTGTCTATTCTTCAAAATCTGTAGAAAGGCTTGTTTATCACCTTACGCAAAGACATCAGATGTTGTTTGGGAAGAGTTGTTATTAAAGAGCCTTGCCGAGAGTGCCCAAGATAACAGCAGCAGCAGATTGAAGCTGAAGCATTCAGGAAATGGCAAAAAAAGCTGGAACCCTCAGCAGGTCAGGTAGTGCCTGTGGAGTAGGAGTGAATGTTAACATCGCCGATCGATGACCTTTCGCCTGGAGCGGAAGTTGAAACCAGTCTGCAGTGTAAAGCTCAGCATCACCCAATACAATAACTTCACCACCAGGAGACTGAGAGCCCCATTTATAAATGTTACAGCTAATCGATTTACTGAACGCCTGCACTCTCCTATCTTGTATATATTTTTGAATTCACTGATGTTCTGAATAGGAATCAGTGGGTTTCTGAGTGTAAACATGCCCCTAGAAAAACATGTTTCTAATTCGTTCCAGTACTCAATGCAAGAATTTGCCTATAAACAGCAGTTATGTGACTCTGATGGAGGTGGGGAGGGACCGGGTTGTGGGGTTGCTATGCAGCTTTGAGTTTGTGAACCCAGCAGAATGAGTTTGCCACGCTTTATGTCACATTAACACTGCTATCTGCTTACCATGCCTGGGAGGAGTCTCTTCATCACAGAAGTGGCAGGAGGAGGGGTGATGATCAATAAGATGGCCATCAGGTACTTTGCTCCCATGTCAAGAACTAACCTCTGAGCAGGAAGCTTGACTTTACGGGCTGCCCCTTGTTAATGCCTTGTAAATTAACATCATCCTTTTTCCTAACCCTAACCATAATGCTAACCCTAAACCTGACCCTAATTCTAACCCTAACCCTAGCTCTAGCTCTAATCCCAACTAACCCTAACTTAACCTTCACCCCAGCCCTATTCCTAATCCTAAAATGACCCTAAACCTAACCCTAAACCTAACTTTAATGCTCTTCACCCAATTAACCCTAAACCACAGGCGAGAAAGTAGCAGTCCCTATGGAAGGCAAATGTCCTCGATCTGCCCCAGTCATGGGGTGATCTGGTGTATGGTGGGGTGGAGTGGGATATTTGACAGGGGAGCTGACCACTGAGGCCATGACATTGTGTGGTCTCTGAACCCCGGGTTTCCACTGTCTGTTCCTGAAAGTCACCCACCTTACCCACTGCCCCAGGACTGTGGCAATGCTATGGTCATCAGCCTCATGTCTAAGGTACACTGTGAATGCCAGCCTCTGTTTGACCAGCAGCTTAGGGCAGGGCAGGATATCACTGTCCCAGGAAGTGAGGCACGGAAAAGCCCACCAGGTGACCATGAGTTCCTGATAGGCACAATGTCTGAGTTGGCATTTCCTTCTTGTTGTTAGTGTGAAGTATGCTCGTAGGCCCAGGAAAGGCAACAGAAACAAATCCAGAATATAAACATCCCAGGAACAGAAACAGCCCAGGAATGGTGGTTCAGCAATTGACACACACATGGTACCTGGGTTCAATTCTTTCTTTGGGCAACTGTCTGTGTAGAGTTTGCATGTTCTTCCCCGTGTCTGTGTGGGTTTCCTTTGGGTGCTCCTCCCACAGTACAAAGATGGGTGGATTGACCATGGTAAATTGCTCATAGTGCACAGGGATTTGCAGGCTAGGTGAGTTAGCTGTGGGAATTGCAGGATGGGGTTCTGTTAAATGCTCTTTGGACAGCTGGTGCAGACTTGATGGGCTGAATGTAGAGATTCTATCATTGTAAAATAGTGGAACAGAAACAAGCCATGGAGCATCAGCAGGGGACCAAGGAGGAGGAGGAGCACTAACCTGAGGGGAGAGGCCACATCTGCAGGGCTCCTCAGAATGAGTTGGTGGCATTGGAGGACCAGGGTCTTCCAACCCCCAATTTATGTAGGAACATAGCCCTTCGTGTCTGATCCACCATTCAATGAAGTTAAGGGTGATCTGTGACCTAACTCGGTATACCTGCCTTTAGCCCATACCCCTTCGCTTACCAAAAATGTATCTGTCTTAGGTTTAAAATTAACAATTGATCTAGTATCCACTGCTGTTTGTGGAACATAGTTTCAAACTTTCACTGCATTTAACTTCACCCTATCTCCCCTTTTTAGTTTCAACATGGATAATCTCGCACTTGCTTACATGGCTGTGCCCATTCACCTAGCCATTGCAGTGTTACTGTTGACATCAGTATTCGAAAAGTCAATGTCAAGATTTATGGATTCATAGATTTGTTGAACCACTTTTGCCTGAATTCATTTCAGTTGCTGACTGGCAGCATTCAGAATGGGAGACTTGATTTTCTCCTTTAGCTGTTGTGTAAAGGTGTTTAAATTGTCTTTCTCAGAGCTCTGACCCTCATAACATAGGAGTCCATGCAATAGGAGGTCAGACCATTAACACATAATTCCCCTGAAATCTTGGAAAGGGAAAATAGAAATACGTCCTGTCTTTTTTTAAACCATCACATTCACATTACAAAATACTGACAGGAGATTATAAATTCACTTTATGCAGTAGAGAATCACCACGGTGCAGAAAGAGACCATTTTGTCCATGAAGTCTGCACCAACCTTCTACCCAGATCCATCCCGCTATCTTATAATCCTGCATTTCCCATGGCCAATCGACCCTAACCTGGACATCATTGGACATTGGAAAGAAACCCACACTAACACAGGCGGGATATGGTAAACTCAATAGTCACCTGAGGGTGGACTTGAACTCAGGTCTCTGGTGCTGTGATGCAGCAGTACTACTCACTGAGTCACCACATTACATGTATGTGACCCCTTTGAAGCTTCTTTGAGACCTCACCAGATTAGACTGAGTCCACAGTTGCTTTCTCTTCAGGCAGCCACTGAAATTACATTTGCTGTCAACCTTTGACCTGGTGGCCATTTAAAATAAAAAAACACGCCTGTTATAATGAATGTTCAGTTTGTTTATTGGAGCTGTGGTCATGATAATTGTTACAGAGACTTTGAGATGAACCAGATGTCAGATCTCACTCATGAAGTCATAGAGTCATACAACATTGAAATAGACCCATCGGTACAACCAGTCCGTGCCAACCATAATCCCACACTAACTAGTCCCACCTGCCTGCATTTGGCCCATATCTTTCCAAATATTTCTTATTCATGTACTTATTCAAATGTCTTTGAAATGTTGTATCTGTATCCGCATCTACCACTTTCTCTGGAAGTTCAGTCCATACACAAACTGCTCTTTGTGTAAAAGAATTGCTCCTCATGTCATTTATACATTTTTTGCCATTCACCTTATCTATGCCATTCATGCCTTTATAGAACTCTATAAACCTCCTACACTCCAGTGACAAAAGATCCAGCATCTCCTTATAACTCAAAGCCTCTTTGAGTTATAAGGAGATATCCTGGTAATTTTTTTCTGAGCCCTCTTCAGTTTAACAATATCCTTCCTATTACAGGGCAATTAGAACTGCACACTGTACTCCAGACAAGGTCTCACCAGTGTCCTTCACAACCTCAACATGTCATCCCAACTCCAAACTCAAAGGTCTGAACAATTAAGGCAAACATGCTAACCACCTTCTGAGTTGTTCTGCTCACAATCCATGACAGCATCATAGTGGGTAGTGCTCAAATGGACTCTTTCAGAGTCATATACTGTACTAATCCAGTGAACAACTGATCCATTCAGATTTTGTCAATCCGAGGGTCAATCCATCATTCCCAGTGTGAGATATTGGTGGGAAGATTCACAGTTTCCCTCAATGTTTTGGAGCTGCGAAAAAGAATATGAGTCACAGTTGTCCATCCCACTTTAGTAGCTATTGAGTCAATCTGAAGGGACTGCCCAACTGAGTTGAATAACTTATGAGCATTCACAGCCAAAGGTTTCAAATGAATTATAATGATCAGTGCCCATGGAAACGTGCACTGACAGAAAAATAATGACAAAGGAAGTGCAGGAGCAGGATGAAAATTGCCAAGGGAAAGAAGGATATGGTTTTGTCCTTAATGAATGAGGTGATCAATTTAAAGTGAAAATTGAAGAACAGAATTACAGTCTAACTGTGTGTTCTCCACTGATAGGTTTGAAATCAATTTTGTGCGCGACAGTACTGAAGAAATAGCATTCCATTTTAACCCACGTTTTACTGAGTCATCACTGGTGTGTAATTCCTACCTGGCTAACAAGTGGGGTAAGGAGGAACGAGTCACCTCATGTCCACTTGAGGTTGAGGAGCCATTCCAGGTAAATCATCTGGCGTTTCATGCATTATTAATTTTTAAAAGAAAATGTCACTTTTGCAGCCTAGGCTTTGCTCTGGCTTATTGGAGGGAGGGTGGTTTTTATAGAAGATTGAGGCAAAGCACCTGATGTCATACTAGGATGACTGAACTGATCCTGTTCGACTGTCTCAGGCTGAATATCATTGTGCATACACTTCTGCTGATAATATGGTGGGGCCCAGCTAGGAATTTTTTTATTGTGGTGGTTAGGAAGGGTCAGGTATACCCTCCATCATATTAGAAAGATTGCCGAAGCACTGATACCTTTTGTTAAGACTTTTTGTTTAAGACTTAGCTCAAAGTCTAAACATTAGCACACATATCTCTGCACCATATTATCTCATTGGTTACTTCAGAAGTGGTGTAATATTTAGTTATTTGAGTATTAACTCTACATGCTACATGAATGTGAGGGGATCTCAACTCTGATCCTTAGTCTGTGTTGAATCAATTGAACTTTTCATAGAGTTAGATTGAAATCATAAACCATTCCATCCAATCAGGCCACACTGCCTTCATGCAGCAATGTCCTAATTTCCTGCACCTGTTCCCTTCCCATCAGCCTTTACTCCTGTCCTTCAAGCAACCTTCGAACCTATCCTTAAATATTGGCATCAGCAATTTCCACAAAGTCAACAATATTCGATTATCTTCATCCAAAGGTGGAAGAAGCAGAGTTTGTGAATAATTTTCAGGCATTCTTGATAATCAAGGGGGAACTTAAAGGTAATAAAATTGGGTAGGAGGCAGTATTATGGAGCAATCACATCAGCCAGAAGCTTATTGAAAGGCAGAGCAGGCTCAAGGGGCTGAATGGCTTACTCTTGCTCCTAATTCAGATGTTTTTATCAGAGTGATCAGAGAAAATAAACTTTTGCATTTATGTAGCACCTTTCAGGTGTGCAAGGTATCTTAAACTCTTCTGCAACCAATAACAGGTTGAAGTGTAGTAACTGTTTGGACATTGGAAACAAGCCAGCCAATCTCAACAAATCTCCCACCAACAGCAATCTGGTAGTGAGATCATCTGCTTTACATGTTCATTGAGGGATGAAATCCAGTGCCACAGTCCCATTCCCATTCTTCTTCAAATACTGTACTGGTGTCTTCAAGCTCCTTGTGAGAAAAAAGCTTAATCAGAAGTCACATGCAAGTTTCCTGATTCCATTAAATCCAATAAGAATCAGGCACAGATTCTAACATGATCCTATTCTAGATGCATAGCAGACTACTTCTGTGGCAACAAGCTTCAGTGCAGACATGGTGCAGCGATGTTGAACACTGTATTTTGCAATTGAGCATTAGATGGGAGCAATGAGAGGCTGGAGAGAGCACGGTTCTGACAGCTCCCCATTTTATCCCCTCAGGGAATCTCCTGATTTCTTTGCAAACCATGTATTGTCACAGAGCAGCTACTCTGTACAGCTCTGTAAGGGGGCAGCATCTCACCACAGGGCTATAAATTTTTCAGTGAAGGTCTGTAAATGCAACAGAAACAGAACAGGAAGGACAAATGTCTGGAGCATTTTACACGGATATATGGTGCCAAAAATAAATTAAATGCAGTAATCACTTTCACATTGACAGAGTGATTTTGACGTACGAGCAGGGCTCACAATCTTCACCAAGAGACTTACACAGATGTACAACAGCAGCTTTGGACAATTACACTCTTTAAACACTGGATTCCTCTCAATTGTTCTTAAAGCAGCTTAACTGCCAGCAGATACAAGGTAGACTGTGAACAGATTGGGCATGTATTGTATGCCATGTGGCCATATTTTGTAGCGTCTGTGCACTACTCTTCCTTCTTCTCATCCACAATTGGTGTGATATACCATTTGGTTCACTCATGTCCTTTAGGGAAGCAAGTCCTTACCCACTCCATATTATTCTAAGTCTTTGGGCCTGCCTGCTATTGGGTGTGACCGACATGTAACTACAAAGCCATGTGGACTGGGTAATTCTTAACTCTGTAATAGCCTTGCCAGGCATTCAGCTTGATGGCAATTTGGAAGAGGGACAACTGTTGGCCTTTCCAACCATGTCCGTATCTGAGAATAAATTAAAAATAAACTTTGTGTCTCAGCCAAGCAAATCATCACAGCTTCTGAAAAGATTGAGAAAATTCCCATCCAGTTGATAAATGGAGCATGTAAGTGTTCATTTCAATGATCTTTCCTGTGAAATATTTGCTAATGGTGAAGAGAAAATTCAGGCCAGGCATAATAAATCTTTTTTAACCCCTACTGTGCTAGTGTTTCCCACAGCCTCACAGCTAACTGGGCAAGAACGTTCCCCTGTTTTCCATTGAAACCTCCTTACTATATCTGAATCCTGACCATGGTTTCTGAGATCCAGCTCATCAGCATGATCCGCCCACAGGCAGCTGCATTGACAGGCTGCCTCTGGGAACCCTGTGCTACAGATCAAGAATCCACCCCAGTGTCTCCAACCTGGCCACCCACCCACTGTTTCCTACAGAGTGTCAGCAATGTTCACTGACTTCAGGCCTTCCATGAGCAGTGGGGCCTAAAGAGGCCAGGGAACAACAAATGATCGCTCGATATGAAACTGTAAGTTTCCTTTATGCTTCGAATTTCATCACAGTGCCCCTTAGGTAGTCTGCCCTAATTTTTTGTCAATTTATTTAAATAGTAAGTGAAACTCATAGCCTTCTGACACAATAACAAGCCTGCTAACAACTGAGAAGCTCGTAACTGTCTTCAGATGTTTTAAAATTGTCACAATGTGATCATTAAAGATGATCATTGTCATCTGTATGATTATTGAGATGGATTAGCGTCTTCTGCCTATTCAACATCAATCACATCACAGATATACATTGAACCAGTACCACTTTGCTGCAGGTGAAAGCCATTCACAACAAACATTTAGAACGATAAATGAAAGCCAGCCATTCAGCCTGTGATTTTAAGCACCAACAATTGCCCTATAAGAAGCTTGTCCTTCCTCCTTCATCTTCGCTTCTCCACCCAATGGTAGGTCTCACCCATGGCTTCAGAGACCCACAGTGAAGTTAGTGAAACTAGAGCAGAGATCAGATGCCCTGATGTTGGCAACAATCTGATTCATGCTGGCTATCCAGCCAGCTGAGCTAACCGGTCTCACTGGAAGAGTTGGAGTTGCAGTGGCAACATGCGTTTTCCATGGGCATCACAGTGGCTACGGGTTAGTACTGCCGCCTCACAGCACCAGAGTTTGATTCCACCTTAGGTATCTCTCTGTGCAGAGTTTGCATAATCCTCCCGTGTTTGTGTGGGTATCCTCCAGGTGCTCCGGTTTCCTCCCACAGTACAAAGATGTGCAGGTTTGCTGGAATGGCGATGCTAAATGGCCCATAATATCCAGGGATGTGTAGGTTAAGTGGATTAATCATGTGATATGCAGGGTTAAGGGGTGTGAGTCTCTTCAGAGGATCAGTGTGGACTTGACGGGCCGAATGTCCTGCTTCTGTTCTGAGGTGATTCTGTGATCACCGTGATAGCACATAGTGATGAAGAGGCTCCACACATCTGTCCATAACATGGCTGACCAGGAATCTCTCACTTACTGCCTGCCATTGGCCATTATTGGAAAGATTAAAGGGTGATCCTCAACCTGTTTATTCAGATTCTGAATGTAACAATCTTGTCCATCATGTCCTGGAGTGGGACTTGAATATGGGATCTGGTTCAGAGGCAGACTCATGATTCACTTTCCCACAAGACCCCATCCATCAATTTACAGACAACTTCATTCACTTTAGTTCACTCATTGAGGGAAGTTAGGTTCAAAAAATAGGCAGGGTATATTGCTAAATATCACAACCAAGCTGTAGATGACCTGTGATCATCACAATGGGTGATCTAACCGTTATTGAAATGAGGCCTTCAATGGAGACAGGGTGTTTTTTGTCAACCTCTGCCACAGCTTATCAAACAAAAAAGACCAAATTTCAACTGTGTTGAATGCACTGCAACATTCCCTGTGTTACCCATGACAACACCTCATTGAAAATGAAACAGGTATTATTTCCCACAAACAGAAATACTACAAACACATATTAGGACCATTAGCATCTTGGAGAGTCTCGAACCAGAAGGCATAGTTTCAGAATAAAGGGGTGCCAATTTAAGACTGAGCTGAGGAGGAATTTCTTCTCTCAGAGGATTGTGAGTCCTTGGAACTCCTTGCCACTGAGAGCTGTGGGGGGTGGGGGTTAGAGTCATTTTGTATATTTAAAGCTGAGTTAGATAGATTCTTGATCAGCAGAGGAGTCAAGGGTTATGAGTGGAAGACAGGAAAGTAGACGTGAGGAATGTTAGATCAGCCATGATGCTGTTGACTGGTGGAGCAGGCCCGCGGGATTGAATGTCCTATGTCTGTTGCTATTTCTTGTGGCTTTGTGCAGTCATTTGAAAGTGAAAGCTCATGGAGGGATTCTTCATGAGAATTGGCAAGTTCACATAGAATATCTGCTAGAAACAACTGAACCACATGACATAGGCTGGGGGGGGTGGGGGGGGGGGTGTCAGTGATGGGGGCACATTAGGCGAGATTGTTGGAGAACCTGGCATTGTTGATCAATTTTGATGCCAAACTGATAGAAATCCCCCATGGTGAGCTAAATGTGAAGGCCCCAGGCCTCAGTCCCAGGAGCCATTAGTATGTGGTAGAGCTATGCCCGACCCAAAAGCAGGGACGGGGAGGAGGATACCAGCAAATGCAATGCAAAGACTTCACACAGCATCTGACAGATCATTCCTGCTCCCGACCTATCCTCAGAAAATTTGGATACCTTAGTCTAGCCCTTTTAGGCACTCTAGGGATTTCCATCAGCTCTGGCAATCAGAGTTTCATTCCCTTGGACTTTCCCAAATTCTGAGCTCAAGATTTGCCACAGCATCCTTGACATCACATGTTTGAATGTAAAGTATATCCTCTACCTGCCTTATCCTAGAACCGCATTATGGCTCAGTGGTTAGCACTGCTGCCTCACAGTGCCCGGGACCCAGGTTCAATCCCACTTGGGGCAACTATCTGTGTGGAGTTTGCATGTTCTCTCTGTGTCTGTGTGAGTTTCTTCCCACAGTCCAAAGGTGTGCAGCTTAGGTGAATTAGCCATGCTAAATTGCCCATAGCATCCAGGGATGTGCAGAGCATGTGGATTAGCCATGGGAGATGCAGGGTTAGGGGGATGGGCCTGGGAGGGATGCTCTTCAGAGGGCTGGTATGGACTTGCTAGCCTGTTTCCACACTGTAGGGATCTATCTCATCGATACTTTGAGATTAGTAATGATGGAGACATTGGGAAGGCAGTCCCATCTGTTGGCATTGCTATCTTAATGAATCACATTTACACACAGAAGTCTGGGTTAAAATCTATCCTTCTGTAAGATAAATTCAGTGAATGTTATTATATTTCAAATTGCAATCTTAATTAATTTGAGCTAATATTCCTAGCTTCAAGATTTTCACCTATTTTGTTCTGTTTGTATGTTAGGTTGATATTTATTCTGATGAGGAATATTTTCATGTCCTGCTTGATGGGACTGCTGTTTGTCAGTTCAAACATCGCATTGAGGAACTCAGTTCTATCACCAAGATGCAGGTGCTGCATGATGTCAATGTTTCCTCAGTAGAATTTACCAAAAAAGCCTTTTGGTAATTGTCATGCGAAAGCCAGGAATGAAGAGATGCTCATATCAAATAAATCGAGATAAGAAAAGTTCGACTTTGGACACTACAGTGTTCATGAAAAGGAAAAACCTGTTTATGAACTGTCGAGTCTTATTGAAAAATTATATCAAAACAAGATCCGATTATGTTGATCCATATACGGCAGTGACCTACTTCAAAAGATCAAAAACACCAATGGCTTATATGCATTGTTGACTGAAACCTTACACTTACATTTACAACTTGTACTAGTATAACTAAAATATCCATTCAGCAAGCTGAGCTGGAGAGAAAATAAACTCCTTTTTACAGGTAAAGAAAATAAAATGTAACAAGTAGTTATTAAAATAATTATGAATTTGATGACACATTGATCATTAGACATATTGTTAAAATATTTTCCTTCACACATAAGGGGCTAGGAACAGTTTCTTATCATTATCTTAAATACAATTCTTTACAGTATATTGTGTATATGAATCAACATGTATCTCAATGATATAAAGGAATACTTTGGATTTACTTTTAACCCGTCTAAAGATTTTATTCATTCTTGAATATGGATCTCACTCACAGAGGCAGTGTTTACTATCTTTGAGAAGGTGATAGACATGACCTGCTCTTGCAGCCTTGTGGAGTCAATGTGGTGATGGTATTCCTGTTTCATACAAAATGGAAATAGAGATTGAATTGTTACATATTGTAGGTGCAGGTGTGTTCCTTGAAAGGCAGTGGTTGTTCTGTTTACCAAACAATCCCCATTCAACTATTGTATTGATTACATGCCAGGTGAATGATAACATGATGCTTTCTCACAACAATCTGCTGGACATGCCCTGCAATGTTTCCACCTTTCCAGTAAAATAATATTTGGGATCTTACTGAAGCCGCTAATAGTAAAATGCCCTTTGTTTTGGACACGAATTCACTTAAAACTGTAGTGAGGCTGGCCAAATTTAGGAGCATTGCATTTGGCAAATTAAATCTTTGCTGCATTTGAAACCAGGTTCAGGTTCAGATTGTGACTGAATAGTTCTCAATGCCTGTGAAACTGAAACTGAAACTAGGCAGGGCTGTACACCAGAGCAAGTTTCTATCTATCACCCCTTCACCATCCCGCATGCACCAGCGTCATACAGCTGTACAGCATGGAACCAAGCCCTTCGGTCCAACTTGTCTATGCTGACCAGATATCCTAAGTTAATCGAGTCGCATTTGACAGCATTTAGCCATATCCTTCTAAATCCTTACTATTCATATACCCATCTAGATATCATTTAAATTTTGCAATTAGGGTGAACATAAGAGGTACAGTTAGTAAGTTTGCAGATGACACCAAAATTGGAGGTGTAGTGGACCGCGAAGAGGGTTACCTCAGATTACAACAAGATCTGGACCAGATGGGCCAATGGGCTGAGAAGTAGCTGGTGGAGTTTAATTCAGATAAATGCGAGGTGCTGCATTTTGGGAAAGCAAATCTTAGCAGGACTTATATACTTAATGGTAAGGTCCTAGGGAGTGTTTCTGAACAAAGAGACCTTGGAGTACAGGATCATAGCTCCTTGAAAGTGGAGTCGCAGATAGATAGGATAATGAAGAAGGCGCTTGGTATGCTTTCCTTTATTGGTCAGAGTATTGAGTACAGGAGTTGGGAGGTCATGTTGCAGCTGTACAGGACATTGGTTAGGCCA
>NC_057730.1:2170294-2242703 GCF_004010195.1 Chiloscyllium plagiosum | reverse complement strand
ACTAGAGAGTATAGGTTTAGGGTGAGAGGGGAAAGATATAAAAGAGATCTCAGGGGCAACTTTTTCACGCAGAGGGTGGTACGTGTATAGAATGAGCTGCCAGAGGATGTGGTGGAGGCTGGTACAATTGCAACATTTAAGAGGCATTTGGATGGGTATATGAATGGGAAGGGTTTGGAAGGATATGGGCTGGGTACTAGCAGGTGGGGCTAGATTGGGTTGGGATATCTGGTCGGCATGGATGGGTTGGACCAAAGGGTCTGTTTCCATGCTGTACATCTCTATGACTCTATGACTCTCCCACTTCCACTGGCAGCTCATTCCATATACATACCAGCCTCTGTGTGAAAATGTTGGCTCCTTTTATATCTTTCCCCTCTCAATTTACATATGTGCCCTTCAGTTTTGGACTCTCCTACCCTGGGAAGAACACCTTGGCTTTTCCCATATCCATGTCCATCATGATTCTCAACCTCCAGTGCTCCAGGGAAAAAGTCCAAGCCTATTCAGTCTCTTCCTACATCTGAAACCCTCCATTTCTGGCAATATCCTTGTAAATCTCTTCTGCACCCTGTCGTGTTTAACAAAATATTTGCTATAGCAGGGAGACTGGAATTGAACACAGTATTCCAAATGTGGCCTCACCAATATCTGTACAGCTACAGCATCACATCCCAACTCGTATACTCAATGCACTGACCAGTAAGGGCAAATGTAACAAATGCCTTCTTCACCTATCAGCAATTACACCTTCGAGGAACTATGAATCTGCAACCCAATGTCTTTTTGTTTGGCAACACTCCCCAGAACGCTAGCATTAACTGAATTATCCCAGGTTACAAAAGCCTTAGTGGCCAATTTAACATTGCAGACATCAGAAAACCTTATTGATTGTTCACAAGCAAAATTTAATCGGAGTTAGAAACCACTTTCCAGATTAATTTGCTTTGTGAACAGGAGTCTTGTAGGCTTTATATATGTGCCACTGATACTCCAGTTCTGAATAATTTAATAAACGTTTCAACTATTCAAGGTTGAGTCAATTTACATTAAAACAAATTACCTTCTAATTCATCACTTGAGTCTGTTCATCCATGTAGTCTTTAATTGATTTCAATATAATCACCTTACATAATTCAGCCTTCAGGCAATCCTTATCGATTATAGCAATCAACTAATTCCACAAGTTCAAGCAGGCTGGTTTATTTTGCTCAGGAAGTAAAAATCCCCAAATTAATGATATGCCACCACTGCAGTCAACTGTGTAATTAGTTGAAAAAACAAGGAAAAGACAAGTTTCTACATTGACTGACTTGCAAGAGGTCTTAATGTTGTAGGCTGTTGTAAACAAATTCGTTCATCTAGCGCCCCGGATCATGTGGCTTCTTTACTTGTTTCATTGATTGGAGCGCTCACGCTGACACAGTTATTGTCGTTAAAAAATTTCCCTGGATTTGGTAAATATCCTGCTTGGCATTCACAGCCTGTGAAAATACTCTTTAAGACATTTAAAAGAATGTTGCCAGGGTACAGACTGAGGCTGAATAGGCTATTTTCCTTGGAGCGTTGAGGTGTGACCCTATAGAGGTTTATAATGTCATAAGGGTATGGATCTGATTGACATGGATGAGTTGGACTGAAGGGTCTGTTTCTGTGCTGACATCCTGGTTTTGGCGTCTGATGTTTGTCTTTGGACTGCCACTTCAAGTTGCAGGTAACCAATATTTAATGTTTTTTAAAAATCTGTTTATTTATTTGTCAATGCTTCCTTGTTAAATTGCCCCCCAGAGTTGTTTTATACATTTAGCACAAGAACTATCGTAAGAACATAAGAATTAGGAGCAGGAGTAGGTCATTTGGCCCCTTGAGCCTGCTCCGCCATTCAGTAAGATCATGGCTGATCTTTTTGTGAACTCAGCTCCACTTACCCGCTGTCTCACCCGTATCCCTTATTGTTAAGAAAAACCTAGCATAGATATAGCATCAACTACTCCACTGGGCAAAGAATTCCATAGATTTACAACCCTCTGGGTAAAGATGTTCCCACTAAATTCAGTCCTAAATCTGCTCTCCTTATTTTGAGGCAATGCCTTCTTGTCCTAGTTGCCAGTGGAAATATCCTCTCTACTTCTATCCTATCTGTTCCCTTCATAATTTTATATGTTTGTATAAGATTCCCTCCTCCTATTCTTCTAAATTCCAGTGAATATAATCCCAGTCTACTCAGTCTCTCTGCATAAGCCAACCTCCTCTAGTTCGGAATCAACCTAGTGAACCTCCACTGCACCCCCTCTAGTACCAGTACCTCCTTTTTCAAGTAAAGAGACCAAAACAGTTCTCCAGGTGTGGTCTCACCAGCATCCTATACAGCTGCAAACCTTTCTGCTTTTAAACTCAGTCTCTTTAGTAATGAAGGACAAAATTCCATTTGCCTTGCTAATTACTTGTTGTACCTGCAGACCAACCCTCTGTGATTCATGCACAAGAATACCCAGGTCCCTCTGCATAGCAGCATGCTTCAACTTTTTACCAATCAAGTAATAATCCATTTTTGCTGTTACTCCTACCAAAATGGATGATTTCATATTTATTAACATTGTATTAACATAGGATTCCAGACTTTTGCCCAGTCAGTTAAAGTATCTATGATCCTGTTTCCCCACTAATTAAGAATTTCTGAACTAAATTGTAGAAGGCCACATTTCAAAGGAATATTCCACACTCTTTCTCTGTACTAAAACCTACCATCACTAAATAATATTGTTTCGCAATGTTCGCACACAAGCTTAGTTTCATTTAGAGATTACTGTAAAATAATTTGTTTTACAAATTGCTCTTGATCTGTCTTTAGTAATGAGAACCCTTTGTTTCAATGTTTCTTTGTTATACCGTGCAATGCAATCATGTAGAGCAACAGAATCAGTGTTCTCAATCAGACAGAAGCACAGACAGACAGAATTAACCAAATGGGCAGACTGTCAAAGGAGGGAACCACATGAAAGTCATGGAAGTCACACATTAGTCTTTCAAATAAGATATTCAATTTGGGAAACCTTCCTAGTGAATAGGTGAATACTAAAAACAATTTTAACAAGAATGATTGTCCCATCTATTAAGCTATTAGGAGATTATAGGCTCTTTTTTAATCTGCCCTTGTGTTTCTAGCTGTCATTTTTTTCTGTGATTTCCTGTTCCAATGCCTGATCTTTGAGTATTGATACAAGCTATGAAACGTGAGGGAAAAGATTGCTGCGCCTTTGGCAATGATCTTTTCATCCTCACTGTCCACTGGAGTAGTACCAGATGATTGAAGGGCAGCAAATGTTATTCTCTTGTTCAAGAAAGTGAATAGAGATAATCCTGGGAATTACAGACCAATCAGTCTGACGTCGGTATTGAGCAAATTATTGGAAAGGATTCTGAGAGACAGGATTTATGATTATTTGGAAAAACATAGTCTGATTAGAGATCATCAGCACGGCTTTGTGAGGGACAGGTCATGCCTCACAAGCTTTATTGAATTCTTTGAGGATGTGACAAAACACATTGGTGAAGGTAGAGCAATAGATATGGTGTACATGGATTTTAGCAAGGCGTTTGATAAGATTCCCAGTGGTAGGCTCATTCAGAAAGTAAGGAGGCATGGGATAGAGAATTGGCTGGCCCATAGAAGACAGAGGGTGGTAGTAGATGGAAAGTATTCAGCCTGGAGCTCGATGACCAGAGGTATTCGGCAAGGATCTGTTCTGGGATCTCTGCTCTTTGTATTGTTTTTAAATTACTTGGATGAAGAAGTGGAAGGGTGAGTGGTAAGTTTGCCAATGACACTAAGTTTGATGGAGTTGTGGATAGTGTGGAGGGATGTTGTATGTTACAACGGGACATAGACAGGATGCAGAGCTGGACTGGGAAGTGGCAGATGGAATTCAACCTGGAACAGTGTGAAGTGATTCATTTTGGAAGATCAAATTTGAATGCAGATTACAGGGTTAAAGGCAGGATTCTAGGCAGTGTGGAGGAACACACTGGGGTCCACGCCCAAAGATCCCTCAAAGTTGCCACCTAAGTTGAAAGGGTTGTTAAGAACGCACATGTGTTGGCTTTCATTAGCAGGGGGATTGAGTTTAAGAGCTGTGACGTTATGCTGCAGCTCTATAATGCCCTGGTTAGACCACACTTGGAATATCATATTTTGTTCTGGTTGATTCATTATAGGAAGGAAGTGGAAGTTTTAGAGAGGGTGCGGAGGGGATTTACCAGGATGCTTCCCAGACTAAAGGGTATGTCTTATGAAGAAAGATTGAGGGAGCTAGGGCTTTTCTCATTGGAGTGAAGCCGTATGACAGGCATAGATAGAGTGGATAGCCAAAGACTTTTTCCCAGGGTGGAAATGGCTATCACAAAAGGGCATAATTTTAAGATAATTGGAGGAAGGTTTTGGGGAGATGTCAGAGGTAGGTTCTTTACACAGAGAGTGGAGGGTGCATGGAATGCACTGCCAGTAATGGTAGCAGAGTCAGAGACATTGGGGACATTTAAGTGACTCTTGGATAGGCACATGGATGATAATAAAATGTACAGTGTATCGGTTAGTTTGATCTTAGAGTAGAATAAAAGGTCGGCACAGTATCGAGGGCAGGAAGGCCTGTACTGTGCTGTACTGTTCTAATGCTGTGTAAGCTCAGGGCAGACTTCGTCAGCATCTGTGTTTCTTGTTGCATTGTTCGTGATGGTAAGGACACGGAGCTACATGCTCCTGATTGTACAGTGAAATAACTCCACAGAGACCAGTCTTCCATCACCAAGTCACCCTTTATTTATGCCCGTACAGTCCTTGACTCATTCAGAGTCAGGAACCAGAGCGTCAGTATCTCTGACACTCATTCTTTATATCCATCAGCCAGGGCTCTCAGATTAAACCAGAACAACAGCCCTAGTCAGAGCACTCATATTCTATGAGGTCCAGCTGGCTGACCTCATTACAATCACTTCAGACAGAGACCAAAGTCTTTGCAGAAAACTCATGCATGACCCCTGAGGTCCCAGTGACATCACTGCTTAGCTCAGAGGACCATGTACAGGATCATCAAAGCTTGTCTTTCCTCTCTGTCTGACTCCTTTCATCGTACTCTGTCTCTCTTTTTTCTTCTGTTTATCCTTTTCTCCGATCATTTATTTTTCTTTCTCTATCTTTCTCTTCCTTTCTTATTTCCTTTTAGGGGTGGAATTATGTAATATTCACAGAGGGAAAAAAGGTCACCAAAAATGTAAAAGTGATGTGCTTCATGTGGTGTGCATTTAATGGCTCCCACAGACAGTGCACTAAGGCACTAATAGAGTACGCAGGGATCTCATGACTACAGCAAGCCAACTGATTAACTAAATACAATTGCATTTCTGTAAATCTCCCACTTTTCACAAAAGAAACAAAAAGATGGCATGCACTATTATTTGCAAATAGAAAATATCCAACACACATAGTCACAACAAAAATGATCACTCGTTAGCAAAACCATGTGTTAACTCCAATCAGTTCCTCGTCCATCAGTCTCTTGTGCGTATATTCTTTGAATTGTACAAGACTCCCAAATAGTTCATAAGCACATTGTCAGTGAGTTTTTATCTAGTATGTGTTCATTCATAGGATGTTTCTTCTCTTGTGAGTAACATTCCCATGGCAGGTGCTGCTGCCAGTGTAACTGTTGTTACTGATCTATTTCCGTTTCTGGGGAATGGGGCAACTCCGGGACTAATGGTCACCTTGCACACTGTGCTAGTGATGAGACCACATCTTTCTCGCACCGTGAAGGGAAACCATCTTTAACTGGATGTAGATGTCTGCAGTTTACAACAATATATCTAATTGTTCACGTTCATCACATACAATTGAGGTGACAACTGCTCAATGCAGGTTTCAAGTTGTCACACAGGATAACCTTTGTTGAGAGATTATATGTTTGTACGTTGACTGTCTCTGTAATCTGGCAATGACTCAGTGCTTTAATCAGAGTGAAATTTAGCATTCTATCGTTTTGCCTTGTTTTAGCTTCAGTTGTTTTTTGCTATTGGAAGAATAGTTTGGATGCAGCATGACAGTAGTCTTTGCATGGAGCTGCTTTCCTTGTCTTCAGTGGCTGTATTTCTACATTGAAGGATTGCCTTATATAAGTCCTTGCCAGATTTGCTTGATTTCTTTATGATCCCTCTGGCAATTTTCACTGCCACCGCAGTCTTTCTATTTGATGTTAGGGAGTGTGGAAATGATGTGTGGTATTGAATTTCCCAATCCTTTATGAAGTGGCTGAATTCTTTGCTCAGGAACTGTTGGCTATTGTCACTCATTATAATGACAAGTGTACTATCAAGCATTCTGCAATCTCGTCCATAGTCATTACTGTGCTAGTCTAACTCCCAGTAGAAAGAACCGAATTTCACAGTAACTGCAGCAATGAAAACAAGGTCAGCCAGCTGGGTCTTATAGAATATGTGTTCTCTGATGGGCTGTTAATCTGGTCCAGTCAGGGAGACCTGGCTGACATAAAGGGATGAATGTCAGGGATATTCAGCCTCTGGAATGCTGAGGGGGAGTGCTGTTGTTAAAGGTTATGCGTTATAATTAAAAGGTGTTTGGTGATGTGATGCCAGCCTCTGAAGAGTTATTTCAGTCACAAAATCATCAGTTCCTACAAGAGTGAAGAGGCTCACTCAATGATCTGTCTCGAAAGTCTTACATAGTGATTTGCCTTTTGGCTTGCTTAACTTGGTATTTGCAATAAGTCTTTCACTTGTTGTTTTGGTCCTTAACCTCATTGCTCATGTTTAGTCAGTACAGCATTTCTCCTGCCTTCCTTAACCTTGACTCAATTCCATCTCTTTGAGGCCATCCTTTCATCATTACTTCCTGAGGCACTTGGAGACTTACATCTTGCTGTGTAATTTGTTTGGATTGACCAAGACACTTATTGATGATTTCCAGAACATGTCGAGCTGTTGCTTCTCTTTGAATCTGGCTGATACCACACTCTGTCACGGCATCCTCAACTTTCTTCATAAGGAGTACTGATGTTGACAGCATATCAGCATTGTATATATTTTTTTCTCGCTTGGATTTCATATCCAGATGACATCTTTGCCAATGACGTGACATTCTTTGCTGATATTTTGAAGCAGGTAGAAGCAGTTTGCGGAAAATGATTTGAAATGCCTTGGGGGTTAGAGTCCTCTATCAATTTGTCTCTCCCAAAAGAGTACTGATAAAAATGCTGACAAGCAAAGAGTATAGCCAGGTACTCTTTCTCAATCTGAACATATCATTGTTCAGTTTACACTATGCTCTGGTTGTAAGTGTAACTCATTGTTCTTGCTGCATAATGATTGCTACAAGGTCCTTCTCACCGGCATCACTCTGCAATGTGACTTCATCATTGATATTGTTGTACCTCAGCACTGACATTGTCATTGCTATTTAAAAGGTCATAAGGCAAAGGAGCAGAAGGCCATTTGACCCTCCGGGTCAGCTCCACCATTCGGTGAGATCAAGGCCACTCCAGCTTCCCTGTAATCATTACTGATTCCATTGCTGATTCAAAATCTGTTAGTCTCAGTTTTGTATATACTCAATGACTTATCCTTGACAGCCCTTTGGGGTAAAGAATTCTACAGATTTATTACTCTCTGAGGGAAGAAATTCCTCCTCATCTCATCAGGTATGGGCAAAGTAACTCAGCCTCTTGCAGTTTGAGGATTGCTTTCCCACACTGGACATGCTTTTTTTGTGTGATGTTATCTGCAATATTTATCTTGTGCTCTGGCCTCTGTCTTTCTGCTGGCTCTTTTGCAGATATTTCCTCCTTTTTTCCCATATGTTGCTCTCATCCAACCTGGAGTGTCTCTCAATATAGTTCAAGGCTTTGTCTGTTCTCCTTTAACACACCATAGCTGATGATCGGCAATCTCAATATTTCTGTACAAATTGAAAGCTTTATTCAGGGCATGTTTCTCCTCCCTCAGCAGATTTACTTTCACTGCAGCTTCCATATGCCTAAAACAATTATCAATTGATAAGATCATCTTCCAGTTGTCCATACTCAAAGTTAAATGGATTAGTTTGGTCACATAGTATTCAGTAGTCTCTCTTTCTCCTTGAGGTCTGATGTTGAACAAATTCCATTCATATGAAGCATGGCAATGTATTTAAAGTGTGCCTTCAAAGCCTGAAATATCTGGTTCAACTAGATTTTCTGAGGTCTGGGTCATAATGCAGTCTGTAACATTCTTTCTCCAGCACTGATAGCATAGCTACGAACTTTTACACAATACAGATTTTGTAAAAATTAGACCCTGATGTGGAGGTGCCAGTGTTGGACTGGGTTGGACAAGGTCAAAAATCACACACCAGGTTCTAGTGAAACATGTTTATTTGAAAACACTAACTTTCAGAGCACACGAAGACTGAGTGAGGCTCAGAAAGCTCATGATTTCAGATATATGTGTTGTCATGTGATTTTTGACCTTGTAAAAATTAGATTCATTGTTAGTTTACAGTTTTGTCACAAAGAGTGGAAAATTTCAGATCTGTCACATGCTTCCTTTCATTTCCAGAGCAGCATGGAGTGGAAAATGCATCGCCATTTTGACATGCCTAATAATCCAAACTTGAAAACAGTTTTTTCCCTTCTCCCTTGCTGTTTCTTTCAGTCTCTGTCTCACTCACAGCCCTGAGAACCCACTCAGTTTTGCTGTACCCCTCTGACTATAATGTTACAAGTGATGCAATGATTTTTACACAACGCACACAAAAGTACCTCAAGCACATGACTACAGTTGAAGAGTGTGGTGCTGGAAAAGCACAGATGATCAGGCAGCATCTGAGGAGCAGGAGAATCAACGTCTTGAGCCTTAGCTCTTCGTTGGGAATGGCGGTGTGGTCAAGGGGGCTGAGAGATAAATGGGAAGGGGATTGGACTGGGGAAAGGTAGCTGAGAATGGGACAGGTAGATGAAGTTGGTGGTGAAGGTGATAGGTTGGAGAGGAGGGTGGAGTGGATAGGTGGAAAGGAAGATGGACAAGTAAGACAGGTCAAGAGGATGGTGTTGAGTTGGACCTTGGATAAGGTCGGGGCGAGGGGAAATGAGGAAACTGGTGGAATCTACATTGATCATCCTGTGTGGTTGGAGGATCCCTAGGAGGAAGATGAGATGTTCCTCCTCCACGCGTTGGGTGGTAAGGGTTTACCGGTGGAGAAGACCGAGGACCTGTATGTCCTTGGCAGGTTGGGAGGGGGAGTTGAGGTTTCCAGCCACAGGGCAGTGGGGTGGTTTGGTGCTTGTGTCCTGGAGATGTTCTCTGAAGCGTTCTGCAAGTAGGCATCCTGTCTCCCCATGACTACATTAAGTCAACCAGCATGCAAAATACAACTGCATTTCTCCAAATTTCCAGTGGTAATTGAAGGAAAAAGTGTCCTTTACAAAAGCATCAAAGACTTCCTTTTCACATTCCTACACTCAGACTTGCTCTATTACGTTGCACTCAAAATGTGAATTCTCCACTTCTGTCTCCCTTTTGTTCTCATCACGATACTTTGTCTCCACAATTTGTTGTGCTATCTCCTTAAATCTGAACTTCAGTCAACTCCTGGTTATGATCACAGAATCCCTACAGTGCAGAAAGAGGCCATATATCAGCAGGAATAGACTGACTTCCAATTGGACATGGTGGCCAAACATTACAGTGACTGTCAAAGTACCCCCAGATCTTTCTAAGGTTCTGCACAGGCATATCTTATAACATAAGGTCAGGACAAGGTCACTCAACTCATCAGCCTTGTCTATGAACATTGGCATCATAAAATTCGCTATCCCTCTCAAACATCATAGCACCTCTTCAACACACTGGCAGGTCATAATCAGTCCTGTGTCTCCATTGCAGCCTGTCTCAGGGAGTGTAGGGTTAACATGGTCGAGGAGAGGCGTAGCCATCAGTCAAGGGTCTGCGCACTTCTCATCCAGAGCTGTCCTGATATGTTACTTAAGGGACATACCATAGTTAATCCATCTTGCTCGTCACAGAAACTAAAGATTTGGGGAAAAGTGTAGGAGGGAAATATGGTGAGAAATCTCACCAGGCATCATGGTGAGAATTCCTCTAAAAAACTCAATGTAACTCGCACATAGTAAAGAAAGAAAATGTAATATGCAGCCCAAGTTCTGTTACGTTGATGCCAGCTCTTTGCTCGATCAGTCAGTTCTATTCTCCTGTCCTTTTTCCACAGCTAAATTTTTCTTTCAGATATTTACCTGACTTCCTGTGGCATGAATGACCTCCGTTCCGGCATTCTCTCAGCAGCTCCTTCCCGATGCGAGCCACGTTCCTCATTTTGTCATTGGTTACTTTTCCAATCACTTTGCAGTTGGACCCAATGGTTTTTTGATCGTAGAGTTGTAAAGCCAGAGAGAACTACAGTACAGAACAATGCTCTTCAGCCCATCACATACATGCTGATACAAAACAATCACCTAACTATTCTAATCCTCCTTCCTAACATCTGGAAGTTAGTGCCAAAATTGGGAGAGCTGTATCACACACTGCTTAAGCAACAGCCTCACTTAGTCATACTCACAGAATCATATTTTACAGACAATGTCCTAGACACCACCATCACCATCGCTGGATATGTCTTGTCCCACCAGCAGGACAGACCAAACAGACAGTGTATCACAGTCATAAACAGTCAAGAGGGAGTTGAGTCTGACTCCATGAAATCTCATGGCATCAGGCTAAACATGGGCAAGGACCTTTCCTGCTGAGTACCATGTACTGTGCTCCCTCAGCTGATGGATCGATTCTCCTCCATGTTGAGCAACATTTGGAAGAAGCATTGAAGGTCGTAAGGGCACAAAATGTACTCTGGGTGGGAGATTTCAATGTCTACCACCAAGAGTGGCTTGATAGCAGTACTACTGATTGAGCTAGTTTGGTCCTAAAGGACATAGCTGTTAGACTTAGTCTACAGTAAGTGCTAAGGCAAATAAACAAGAGGGAGAAACATACATATGTCAGCTGCATATGCATATGTCCATGACAGTATCAGTCAGACCGACCACCATATAGTCCTTGTGGAGATGAAGTCCTGCCTTCACATTGAGAATACTAACCATTGTGTTGTATGGTTGTTATGCGAAATGGGCCAGACTTCGAACAGATCTAGCAACTCAAGACTGGGCATCTATGGGGTGCTGTGGGCCATCAACAGCGGCAGATTTTTTTTCTCCAGCACAATCTGTTAACCCCATGGCCAGGCATATCCTCTACTCACCCATTACCATTAAGCCAGGTTCAATTGAGAGAATAGGAAGGCATGTCAGGAGCAGCACCAGGCACATCTTAAAATGAAGTGTCAACCTGGTGAAGCTACCAAACAGGACTACTGGCATGCTGAACAGGATAAGCAGGACGTGATAGGCAGAGCTAAGTGATGGGCGGCATGGTGGCACAGTGGTTCGCACGACTGCCTCACAGCCCCAGAGACACAGGTTCAATTCTTGCCTCAGGCAACTGTTTGTGTGGAGGCTGCACATTCTCCCCGTGTCTGCATGGGTTTCCTCCAGGTGCTCCAGTTTCCTCCCACAGTCCAAAAACAAATGTGCAGGTTAGGTGAATTGGCCATGCTAAATTGCCCGTAGTGTTAGTGAAGGGGTAAATGTAGGGTAATGGGTCTGGGTGGGTTGCTCTTCAGAGGGTTGGTGTGGACTTGTTGCGGCGAAGGGCCTGTTTCCACACTGTAAGTAATCTAATCTAATCTAAATCCCACAGCCAATGGATCAGACCTAAGCTCTGCAGTCTTGCCACATCCAGTCATGAATGGTGTTGGACAATAAAACAACTTATGAAATGAGAAGGTTCCATAAAATATCCCTATTCTGGATATTCTCATCCATGAAGAGCTCCAACACATCAGTGCAAATGATGAGGCATTCGCAGTAATCTTCAGGCAGAAGCGCTGAGTGGATGATTCATCTCGGCCTTTTCCAATGCTACCAGCATCTCAGATATCAGTCAATTCTATTCACTTCATGAGATATTAAGAAAGGGCAAACAGAGTTGTTATCTCTGGTTTGTTGCCCGTGCCACGTGCTAGCGAGGCGAGGACTAGGGAGATAGAGGAATTGAACACGTGGCTACAGGGATGTTGCAGGACGGAGGGTTTTGGATGCCTGGATAATCGGGGCTCATTCTAGGGGAGGTGAGACCTCTACAAACAAGATGGTCTTCACCTGAACCAGAGGGGTACCAATATCCTGGAGGGGAAATTTGCTACTGTTCTTCTGGTGGCTTTAAACGCATTCAGCAGGAGGATGGGAACCTACATTGTAGTGCGAGTATAGAGGAGGTTGGGAGTAGGGAGGTCCGAAAGAAAGTTTCAGCGTCACAAGATGGCACCAACAAGCAAGAAATTGGTTTGAAGTGTGTCTATTTCAATGCCAGGAGCATCCGGAATAAGGGTCGGTGAACTTGTAGCATGGGTTGGTACCTGGGATTTCGATGCTGTGGCCATTTCAGAGACATGGGGTAGAGCAGGGTCAGGAATGGTTGTTGCAGATTCCGAGATTTAGATGTTTCAGTAAGAACAGAGAAGATGGTAAAAGAGATGGGGATGTGGCATTCTTAGTCAAGGACAGCATAATGGCTGCAGAAAGGACATTTGAGGATTCATCAACTGAGGTAGTATAGGCTGAGATTAGAAACAGGAAAGGAGCGGTCACCCTGTTGGGAGTTTTCTCTAGGCTTCCAAATAGTTCCTGAGATTTAGAGGAAAGGATAGCAAAAATGATTTTCGATAGGAGCAAGAGTGACAGGGTAGTTATTATGGGGGACTTCAACTTCCTAAATATTGACTGGGAATACTATAGTTCAAGTAATTTAGATGGGTCAGTTTTTGTCCAATGTATTCAAGAGGGTTTCCTGACACAGTATGTAGACTGGCCAACAAGGCATGAGGCCACATTAGATTTGATACTGGGTAAAGAACCCAGCCAGGTGTTAGATTTGGTGGTGGGCGAGCACTTTGGTGATAGTGACCATAATTTGGTTATGTTTACTTTAGCGATAGAAAGAGATAGGTATACACCTGAGGGAAAGAGCTACAGCTGGGGGAAAGGCAATTACGATGCAATTGGACAAGATTTAGGATGCATAGGATGGGGAAGGAAACTGGAGGGAATGTACAAAATAGAAATGTGGAGCTTATTCAAGGAGCAGCTATTGTGTGTCCTTGATAAGTATGTACCTGTCAGGCAGGGAGGATGTTGTCGAGCGCAGGACCCATGGTTTTCTAAGGAATTTGAATCTCTTGTCAAGAGGAAGAGGAAGGCTTATGTTAGGATGAGATGTGAAGGCTCAGTTGGGGTGATTGAGAGTTACAAGGTAGCCAGAAAAGACCTAAAGAGAGGGCTAAGAAGAGCCGGGAGTGGACATTAGAAGTTGTTGGCGGATAGGAACAGGGAAAACCCGAAGGCTTTCTATAGGTCTATAAAGGATAAAAGAATGACTAGAGTAAGATTAGGGCCAATCAAAGACAGTAGGGTGAAATTGTGCATAGAGTCAAAGGAGATAGGGGAAGCACTAAACAAACATTTTTCGTCAGTATTCACACTGGAAAAGACCATGTTGTCGAGGAGGATACTGAGATACAGGCTACTAGACGAGACGGGATTGAGGTTCACAAGCAGGAAGTGTTAGAAATTCTGGAAAGTGTGAAAATAGATAAGTCCTCTGGGCTGGATGGAATTTATCCTTGGATTCTCTGGGAAGCCAGGGAGGAGATTGCCAAATCTTTAGCTTTGATCTTTATGTTGTCATTGTCTACAGAATAGTGCCAGAAGACTGGAGGACAGCAAATGTTGTTCCCCTTGTTCAAGAAGGGGAGTAGAGACAACCCTAGTAATCATAGACCAGTGATGCTTACATCGGTTATGGGTAAAGTGTTAGAAAAGATAACAAAAGATAGGATTTATAATCATCTCAACAGGAATAAATTGATTCAGGATAGTCAGCATGGTTTTGTGTCTCACAAACCTTTTTGAGCTCTTTGAGAAAGTGACCAAACAGGTGGATGAGGGTAAAGCGGTTGATGTGGTGTAAATGGATTTCAGTAAAGTGTTTGATAAGGTTCCCCATCGCAGGCTATTGCAGTAAACACGGAGGCATGGGATTGAGAGTGATTTAGGGTTTGGATCAGAAATTGACTAGCTGAAAGGAGACAGAGGGTGGTGGTTAATGGGGAATATTCATTTGGAGTTCAGTTACTAGTGATGTACCGCAAGGATCTGTATTGGATCTACTGCTGTTCATCATTTTTATAAATGACCTGGATGAGGGTGTAGAAGGATGGGTTAGTAAATTTGCGGACAACACTAAAGTCGGTACAGTTGTGTATAGTGCCGAAGGATGTTGTAAGTTACAGAGGGACATAAATAAGCTACAGAGCTGGGCTGAGAGGTGGCAAATGGAGTTTAATTCAGAAAAGTGTGAGGTCATTCACTTTGGAAGGAGCAACAGGAATGCAAAGTACTGGGAGAATGGTAAGATTCTTGGTAGTGTAGATGAGCAGAGAGATCTCAGTGTCCATGTACATAGATCCCTCAAAGTTGCCAGCCAAGTTGATAGGGCTGTTAAGAAGGCATATTGTGTATTAGCTTTTATGAGTAGAGGGATCGAGTTTCAGAACCGAGGTTATGTTGCAGTTATACAAAGCTGTGGTGTGGCTGCACGTGGAGCATTGCATACAGTTCTGGTCACGACATTATAGAAAGAATGTGGAAACTTTGCAAAAGGTTCAGAGCAGGTTTACTAGGATATTGCCTGGTATGGAGGGAAGGTCTTATGAGGAAAGGTTGATGGACTTGAGGCTATTTTTGTTGGAGAGAAGAAGGTTGAGAGGTGTCTTAATTGAGACATATAAAATAATCAGAGGGATAGCTCAGGTGGACAGTGGTTGGTGATGGATAGCATGAGGGTTGGACAGTGATAGTTTTAAATTGATGGGTGATAGATATAGGACGGATGTCAGAGATAGTTTCCTTACTCAGACAGTAGTAAGGCATGGAATGCACTGCCTGCAACAGTAGAAGACTTGCCAACTTTAAGGGCATTCAAATGGTAATTAGATAGTCATATTGACGAGAATGGAATAGTGTAGGTTAGATGGGCTTCAGACTGGTTTCACAGGGTGGTGCAACATCAAGGGCCAAAAGGCCTGCACTGCGCTATAATGTTCTATGTTCTGTATTGGAGGCACTGGATACTGCAAAGGCTTTGGGCTTTGACAACATTCTGGGAAGAATACTGTAGACTTGCTCTCCAGAACTCACTGCTCCCCTTGTCAAACTGTTACAGTACAGTCACAACCCTGACATTTATCTGACAATGTGGAAAATTGCCCAAGTATGTCCTTTGCACAAAACACAGGACAAATCCAACCCAACCAATTACTGCCCAAAACAGTCTACTCTTGATCACCAGTAAAGTGATTGAAGGTGTCAACAACACAGTGCTATCAAGCAGCATCCGCTCAGCAATAACCTGCTCAGTGACACCCAGTTTGAGTTCCACCAGGGCCACTCATCTCCTGACCTCATTATAGCCTTGGTTCAAACATGGACGAAGGAACTGAGTTCTAGAGGTGAGGTGAGAGCGACACTCCTTGTCATCAAAGCTGCACTTGACTGAAAGTGGCATCAAGGAGCCCTAGCAAAACTGGAATCAATGGGTATCGGGGATAAATGCTTCACTGGTTGGAGTCATACCTGGCACATAGGAAGATAGTTATTGTCGTTGGAGGTCAGTCATCCCCGCTCCAGGACATCTCTGCAGAAGTTCCTCAGGGTAGTGTCCTAAACCAATCATCTTCAGCTGCTTCATCAATGACCTTCACTCAATCATAAGGTCAGAATGGGGATGTTGACTGATGATTGCAAAATATTCAGCACCATTCACAACTCCTCAGGTACTGACCCAGTTCACATGTAATAAGATCTGGATAATATCCAGGCTTGGACCGACAAGTGGCAAGTACCATTCATGTCACAGTCAGGCAATGACCATCACCAATAAGGGACAATCAAACCTCCACTCTTGTCATTCAATGGTGTTACCATCACTGAATCCCCCACTATCAACATCCTGGGGGTGAGCATTGATCAGAAACTTAACTGGACCCAGAGACTAGGGATACTGCAGCAAGTAATTCCCTCCTGACTCCCAAAACCATTCTAATAGGCACATGTCAGGTGTGTGATGAAATATTTTCCACTTGCCTGGATGGGTATAACTCCAACAATAGTCAATAACTCCCAATCTACTTGTTTGGCATCACTTCCATAAGCATTCATTCCTTCCAACATCGCTGCTCAGTAGCAGCAGTGTGTGCTATCTACAAGGTGCATAGTAGAAATGCACCAAAGAACCTAAGACTCAACCTTCCAAACCCACAGCCACTTCCATCTAGAAGGGCAAGGACAGTAGATACATGGGAACACCACTGTCTGCAAGTTCCCTGCCAAGTCACTCATCATCCTGACTTGGAAACATATTGTCTTTCCTTCAGTGTCACTGGGTCAAATTCCTGAACTCCCTTCCAAACAGCTATGTGGATCAACCTACAGCACATGGACTGCAGCGGTTTGATCAGGCAGCTCACCACTATCTTCTCAAAGGCAACTAGGGACGAGCAATAAATGCTGGCCCAGCCAGCAACACCCATGAGTGAAATAAAAAGAAAATCATTTTCCAGCACTCGGCCCATTGCCCTGAATGCCTTGGCTTCACAATTGCACATCTGAATGCGTCTTAAATGTATGAGGGTTTCTGCCTTGACCACTGTCACAGGCAGTGAGTTCCAGATTCGCAACGTCCTCTGGGTGAAAAAGATTTTCCTCTTATCTCCTGTAGACCTCCTGCACCTTCCCTTTAATCTATGTCCCTTGGTCATTGATCCCTCCATCGAGGGGATCAACCACCCTCAAAATTTTATACATTTCAATCATATGCGCTTTCAATCTCCTCTGTTCTAAGGAAAACAATCTCAGTCTGTCCAAACTCTCTTCATAACTGAAACTCTCCAGCCCAGGCAACATTCTGGGAAATCTCTGCACCTTCTGCAGTGTTGTGACATCCCTGCAATAACGTGAATTCCAGAACTGCACACAATATGCTGGCTGTGGCCTAACTAATGTTTTATGCAGTTCCAGCATAAGCTCCCTGCTCTTAGACTCTATGCGTCAACTAATAATGGCTTCTTAATCACTGTATCCACCTGTCCTGACACCTTAAGGGACTGGTGTACATGCACAATAAGGCTCCTCTGATGCTCAGTGCCTTTATGCAGTTCCAGCATAAGCTCCCTGCTCTTAGACTCTATGTGGAGAAAGTGAGGTCTGCAGATGCTGGAGATCAAAGTTGAAACTTTATTGCTGGAACAGCACAGCAGGTCAGGCAGCATCCACAGGTCAGGCAGCCTGTGCCCGAAACGTCAAATCTCCTGTTCCCTGGATGCTGCCTGACCTGCTGTGCTGTTCCAGCAATAAAGTTTCAACTTAGACCTATGCGTCAACTAATAATGGCTTCTTACTCACTGTATCCACCTGTCCTGACACCTTAAGGGACTGGTGTACATGCACAATAAGGCTCCTCTGATGCTCAGTGCCTCCCAGAATCCTACTATTCATTATATATTCCCTTGCTTTATTGTCCTGTTCAAGTGCATTGTCTCATACTTACCTAGATTGAATTCCATTTGCCACTGATGAACTCATCTGACCAGCCCATCTATATCCCTTTGTAGTCTAAAGACTATCCTCCTCACTATTTGCCACCACACTGATATTTGTATCATATGCAAACTTACTAATCAACTACCCTTGATTCCTGAAGAAGGGCTCATGCCCGAAACGTCGATTCGCCTGCTCCTTGGATGCTGCCTGACCTGCTGCGCTTTTCCAGCAACACATTTTCAGCTCTGATCTCCAGCATCTGCAGTCCTCACTTTTTCCTTACTAATCAACTACCCTACTACATTCAAGTCTAAATAGACCACAAAGCTCTGCCAATGGGAGCAGTTTCTCTCAATGCCACCCATCTACAGCCTTCTGGAGGATAATTCTCTGAGGGTGAACATATCGATCAAACCTCTCTTCCATAAGGAGAAAAGTCTCAGTTTCCCTGACTTATCCACAGAACTGAAGGCTTTCATTCCTGGTACCATTCATATAAACCTTCTCTGCAATTTCTCTGAACCCTTACGACCTTCCCAAGTTGTGGTGTCCAGAGTTGAACACAAGTACTCTAGTGTTTCAGAAATGCATAGCAGAGCCTTTTTACTGTAATAACAGCCTATTTGTCTTTTTAACCACTTTCTTAATCTGTTGTGCTGTCTTCCAACAATTTGTGACGGGGTCCCATTCTTCCCTGGAAATTGTTTTCTTTCAAACTGCTTCTCAGAAAGTATCACTTCATACTTCTCTGCATTAAATTTCATTTGCCACTTGTCCAGCCTTTTCCACCAGGCAAATGTGAAGACTGCAGATGCTGGAGATTAGGGCCGAGAGTGTGGTACTGGAAAAGCACAGCAGGTCAGGCAGCATCGAGGAGCAGGAGAATTGACGTTTCGGGTAAAAGCCCTTCATCAGGAAGCCTTTTCCACCAAGGCTCTTTTGAAGGTCTTCACCACCTCCTCAAAATTCATATTATTCTCATTTTATATGTCTTTGGTGACATTTTAAAGTTATTTCTTGTACACCCAATCATTGATATATACCAAGAGAAACAATAGTCCTGCTGCCGACACTGAGAATCCTGCTTTAAACTTGCCTCCAGTTCATAAAGCAATTCTGTGCTGTGTTCTCTCCCATCGTGAATGTTATATTTGTGTTGCTGCTGTATTTATTACTCAGTGAGTTTCAACTTTGCCACGGGTCTACCACAGGAATTTCTCAAATATCTTTAGGATTTCCACATCCAGCAGGTCACCAACATCAAAGTGGTTTGATCCAACATTAAGCATCTCAGTCCAGTTCAATTTCTGATTTGGACATGCCGCTTTCGACTGGGGTGTACAAAGTTAAAAACCACATAACACCAGGTTATAGTCCAACAGGTTTATTCGGAAGCACTAGCTTTTGGAGTGCTGCTCCTTCATCACCTGATGAAGGAGCAGCGCTCCGAAAGCTAGTGCTTCCAAATAAACCTGTTGGACTATAACCTGCAGTTCAATTTCATTTGTATTTAACAAATCAGTACAGGCCTTTCCAGAATTAAATAGTGGGTAAGATTCCTTTCTGAGCCTTGGTTAGAGCCCATTTAGAGAACTAAGTGCTGTGCTTTTGCCTGTTAATAAAATGTTATAAGAGGTAATAGAAAGGATACAGAGAAGCTTAACAAGGAAAATATGGATATACAGATCAGGAAAGGTTTAGCAGACTGGGTCTCTCCTCTCTTGAAGGAAGAAGGCTGAAGGGTGACCTGATCTCCTTGAGTTCTCTACCTGAGGGCAGATCTGACCCACAGCATCAGAATCTCCACCTTTGGCAGGACAAGGAACCAACTTCCAAACCCATACCAGATAAAGCAGGGCTCAGACCCCATGCTGTTGTCATCAGTCTAGTCCTTATCGGCTATACAGTCAGCTGCTCCCCAGCAATTCGGTCGGCATAGACGATTTGGACTGAAGGATCTGTCTCTGTGCTGTATGACTTTATGACTATTAATCTATGTGTCCTTGTTGCTATGGTGACATACGTTTTACATGTTCTTACCGCTTGCCAGTAGTTGGTGTTGAAAAGATTTGCAGATTGAAACTCTACCTTTTTAGCAGGATTATGAACATTCCTTTCTTGGCTGTTAAGTCCTGGAGTAGCACTCAAACCCAGAGTTCAGGCCCAAAGCAGGGATGTGGCCCACTCTGCCACAAGACTTTTTTGTGATTCTTAAAATGATCGAGTGGACACAAAGAGAATGTTTCCTCTTGCGGGGAAGAGAATAAATTAAAGGCCATCAACAGATCGTCACCGAGCAATCCAATAGAGAAATTACAGGAACCGTGGTTCTCAATTGGGGGCATATGGTCCCCTTAGGGGCCCGGACACATTTGAAGGGGGCAACAGACTTAAAACTGTGAGAAGGGGAGCCCTGGCAACTGAACCAATGAAATACCCAACCAACATTGGAGTCAATAGTTTCCCTCCTATTTATAATATCTTTCCAACACCCCGTTTGAATTCAGCGCACCTGGTAAATTAATTGCTTCAGCTCCTCCCTCACAGTCTCACTTCAGAGTCAGTCGCGAATCAGATTGCATTGGGTCAACATTAACAATCAAGGGTTCTCACATTCATTATTGCCATCCTTCATTGTCCGAAGATCAGTGTGTTTGCTAGGCCTTTTCTATCCTCGTTCATGTGTTCATCATTTTCCTTGTAAGAAGTGCCTTATGATTATTTTTGTTATTTTCAGAAATAATTCTACTCATGAATTCCTTGGCGAAATAAAAGTGTTGGCCGTATTCAGTGGGATACTTTGAATTGCATGACTACATTGTCTAATGAAAGCATGAGGCCAAGCTAATTGAAAAAACATTTGGATACTTCATGTCCAGATAAGAAGGATAAACCCTTAGATTTCTTCAAAGACCTTTGAGATAATTTCGAGAGAAGACCAAGGCTGAATCAAATGCTTATTCAAACATCGTAGAAATGAGAGACGGGTCTTGTAGCATCATATAATATTAGTAAACTGATTGCTAAAACTGGAAATGCTCACATTGGTGAGTCACTTATCCTGTCTTCAGTGTCCATAATAATATCTGATGTCATGAATTTGAGTGCCAAAAAAGCAATTCAGACAATTCCTTTGAGCAATTCTAATGTTGCCAGAAACGTCGATGAGGTGGCACAGGACATTGAAGAAGGATTGGTCGGATTGGTCAGTTCATTACAATCCAAAAAGGTCTCTTTACAAATTAGATGAAACTACTTTACAAGCTCTTCTCATGATTTATGTGAGATTCTGGAATAGAAACGAACTAATGATGTTGTTTGCAGGAGGGTTAAAATGGATACTAAGGTACTGCATTTTTGAAGTCAAAAGTTACTTAAGAGAGGACAATGTTCTATTGGAGAATATCATTGCTTGTGCAACTGATGGTGCAGCTTCTATGGTTGGTGGATACAGAGGATTCATCACCCACCTAAAAAAAGTAATACCTTCTGTCTTTACTATTCATTGCCTCATTCACAGGGAGCACCCAGTAGCTGAAAACTTAGAAAGATGTCTCAATCTTTCACTTTTAGTTGTCAGAAAGGCTGTAAACTTCAGCAAATTCCGTGCCCTTCAGGATCATCTTTTCCGGCAGCTTTGTGAAGAAAGTGATGAAGACGGCCGGACACTGCTGCTGCATACCGAGGTAAGGTGGCTTTCCAAGGGAAACTGTCTTCAACATTCTCTTACACTCTGGGACACCATAATTTCCTTCATGTCTGACAAAGAGTATGGAGAAAGACTCATTGATATATTTTATCTGGCAGATATCTTTCAGAAACTTAATTTGTTAAACAAGACCTTACAGGCCAAAAACAGCAACCTCTTAGATTGTAAGTAAGCCATTGTTTCTTTCCTTAAGAAACTTGAAGTCTATTAGTACAATATGGTAAGTCGAGAATTTTTACAATTTTCAAACCTGAAGACAATCGCAGAGGCATTGAAGGACGATGATCTTAGCGTCGATGTGAAACATCTAAAGCAGATACTCAAGGATATGCAAGAAAGATTCAATGACCTGTTAAAACTTGATATCCCGGATTGGATTTTGAATCCATTTGAAGTACAACCCACCCAAGTTGAGGCAGAAAGTCCGGAGAGGTTGATTGATCTTCAAGTGATATAACTGCACATCAGCAGTTCAGTCAGTTTTAAAAAGATTTTTGGATCAAATAAATTTACAACACTGTGCGAAAAAGCCCAACTTGTTTTATTGCCTTTCTCTCTACATATTTAGTTGAAAGTGGATTCCTCAAGGTGGTTTCCTTGACAAACACAAGAACAGAATTGATATCACAACAAGAGGTGACCTCCGACTGTCATTGTCTAACTTGGAGCCCGGGGCATGAACCTTGCAGAAAAGCACCAAGCTCAAGGATTGCATTAGGCCTGATAGCTGTTTAGTTTCATACAGTCTTTTTAAAAAAACTTTTGTCCAGAATGTTGGAATGTTCAAGTTTTCTTCGTGTTCAATAATAAATGATTTTCTGTCTATCTGTTCCTGTTGTATCCCTGTTTGGAAGGGGGACCCTGGAACCTGAGAAGAGCTGGATCCAAAAAACGGTTGAGAATCACTGAGCGAGAAGCTAGTGAGTATGTGGAGGTCAGTAGCACGGGGAGTGGGTGAAGTGAGTAGTGTAAATGCATTTAAGGGAAATCGAGACAAGTATATGAACAACCTCTTCTCTTGTTTCAAAGTCCTGCATCTCCAAACCCCACCTCCAAATGACCTTGTAAATACATGCTATATAAATGCAACTTCCTCTTGATTATTGTTATTTAACATCTGTGACCACAGACACTTTCCTGGCAGCAATTTTAACATAATCTACCTTTATACTTCTTAAAAACTGAAAGAGCTGTGAATTTTGTAAATCAGAAGCAAAAATAGAATCTGCTGGAAAACCCAGCAAGTCTGAAAGCATCTGTAGAGAGAAATCAGAGTTAATGTTTCGAATCCAGACCCTTCCTCAGAACCTCAGAACCTAAGCTTTTCCAGCAATTTCTGTTTTTGTTTCTGATTTACAACATCTGGATTACAGGCTACAACATGACATTAACAGGATGCAGAGCTGGGCAGAGAAGTGGCAGATGGAGTTCAACCTGGACAAATGCGAAGTGAATCATTTTGGATGGTTGAATTTGAATGCAGAATACAGTGTTAAAGGCAGGATTCTTGGCAGTGTGGAGGAACAGCGGGATCGTAGGGTCCTCATACATAGATCCCTCAAAGTTGCCACCCAAGTTGATAGGGTTATTAAGAAGGCGTTGGGTGTGTTGGCTTTCATTAACACCGGGATCGAGTTTAAGAGCTGTGAAGTTATGCTGCAGCCCTATAAAACCCTGGTTAGACCACACTTGAAATATTGTATCCAGTTCTGGTCACCGCATTATAGGAAGGATGTAGATACTTTTGAGATGGTGCAGAGGAGATTTACCAAGATGCTGCCTGTATTTCAGGGCTTGTCTTATGAAGAGAGGTTCAGGGAGCTAGGGCTTTTCACACTGGAGAGAAGAAGGAAGAGAGGTGACTTGATAGAGGTATACAAGGTAATGAGAGGCATAGATAAAGTAGATAGCCAGAGACCTTCCCCCAGGACAGAAATGGCTATCACGAGGGGTCATAATTTTAAGTTGATTGGAGGAAAGTATGGGGGAGATGTCAGAGAGTGGTGAGTACGTGGAATGCACTGCCATTGGTGGTAGTATAGTCAGAGACATTAGGAACATTTAAGCGACACCTGGACAAGCACATGGATGGCACTAAATTGAAGGGTGTGTAGGCTAGGTTGATTTAAGATTAAGATAAATGCTCGTCACAACATCGTGGGCCGAAAGGCCTGTACTGTGCTCTATTGTTCTATGTTCTAAAAATCTGGAATTATGAATCTAATGATGATCAAGAAACTGTTGTTGATTGTCAGGCAAAACCCATTTGGTTCACAAAGTTCCTGTAGGGAAGGAAACTGCCATCCTTACCTGGTCTGGAGTGCATGTGACTCCAGACCCACAGCAATGTGGCTGAGTCTTAACTGCCATCTGGGCTAGAGATGCTTTTCTAGACAGCTATGCCCACATCCTGTGAATGAAGAATCAAAAAAATAGATCTGAGATGGTAGACTTCATTTAATATCTTTTAAAAGTCAAATTTTTGTTGACACAATTGGCCAAATAGCTTCTGTGCTGTAAATATCCGAAATTACCTGATAGATCACACCACCAATCATGCAGCACCTTCTTAGTCCTGCACCATAATGGGTTTGAACCTCATGGTTCAAAAATAGTAGTACCACCAACAGAGACACAATTGATAGCAGAAATTATATCAGATCAGCAGTTTAGAATCTGAAGTTAATGATGTGCTTAAGGATCAGTTTCAGGATCACATACATAGTTTATTGTGGCTGATGTATTCAGCTCTGATTTTACAAAGTTAATGTGGTATAAAATTTTGCAATATGTAAATTGAGACCTTAAGCAGTGAGACATTCTCACTGAGAAGGTTATGTTAAAGAGGAGATGGTGGTTTATTAAATTTTCATTTTTTAAAAATATTGTTGCAATACCAATTTGCATTTTTAATCAGGGTCAGTCTTTCCTAACATGGTCTTTATGGGTTGGCTTAATTATGCACTTTTAAAAAATTTTTAAGATTCTTGTTAAAATTCACAGGTGTTCCTGACGCTTGTGTTATTCCTGTAAAATGTTGCTGATTCAGCGTATAACAGCATTCTGCAGTGTAATTACTGTGTTAAGTAGGGTATGTTGTTTAAGGGCCTGTTACAACAGAGATGGAAAGCTGAAAGATAAATACTGCTCATTCTCAGAATTGAAATGATTGATTAACTACAACCAGTTTGTTGATATTCACTTGAAATGAAAATAATTTCCAAATTTCTGTTCATTGTGAGGTTTATGTTTTCTCTTTTACGTTTAATTCCCTCAATTTTCTCTGTGGCTCTCCTGAATAGTTTGGAATAATTCCAGCCATTTCCCTGCACCAATTTTTTACCAGTGTACATCAAGGAATGTGTCCACCTCAATTTTCAGGAATCGGTTTCAATTGTTAAGTTTGCAACTATATAATAATTTTTGAATTCTGAAACTCAATAGTGATTGAGGTAAGTTTGATCAAAAAGTATGCAGTGGTTCATGAAGGCAGCTCATCACCAACTTCTCAAAGATACCGAGGGGCAGGCAATAAATGTTGACCAGCCAATGATTCCCCCATCCCATAAATGAATTTTTAAAATTCCTATCGAACTCGAGAGATATTACATCTGGATGGCATTTTATCAGTTACTGGATTTAAAATCCTTAGAAATTTGAAGAGGAATTAAGGATGATTACAATGATTGTGCAGAGTCTAACTGTGAAAGTTGTCAAAAGTATTGCTTGCCTTTGCTTAAGTAGAGCCATTTAAATTTTTGATAATAGGATTGAATGAAATGCATTTATATAGCAACTTCCACAATCTCAGGATGTGTCAAAGTGCTTTGCAGCCTATTATTTACTTTTGACCATTGCTGTAATGAAATATGTAAATCTATGATATCAAGAGAAACAAAATTGTAGTAAGTATGTATATCATTATTATTTGGGAATTTGAATATTTCAAATAGAGACAGCTCTCTCTATGGAGGTGTTTTTTTCTTAAGAAAGTCATTTGGAACAGTGACCTATATACATCATTTCAAAACGGTCAAGTCCCCAGCAAGATACCAGCACTGCTAACTGCTGAAATATTTACAGTGAAATGTTAATGATGTGCAGAGAGAACAAACCAGGACCAATATCTTGCTCAGTTCACTTCAACATCAGGTTTCAGCTTCACACTAGCAAAAGAAACCAGATTTCCGTTCAGGGTGTGGTTACTGGAGCAGATAAGCTTTAGTTTGTGAAATCTCTAAGCTGGGAGGGATCATATTAAAGTTTTCAAGTTGTCAGAACTGAAAGGATGTTCAAGCCACAAAAACACGAAAATGTCATTAAACTATCAGCAGTCCCAGAAGAAGAATTGGAAAGATTCAACTAAGTAAGAAGTAAAGGCACTAAAATAATAATATTTTTTCTGAGATGGAATATGTGTAAAGGATATCGCTGGGAAACAGTTTGCAACTTCATTTTGCTACTTATGTTAAGATCTTTCTAAACTATACAATATATGGCAATATATTTTATTCTTTTGTGTAATACATTTTTGTTTATGTGTTAGAGAAGATTAGCAGCCTCACATAAACAGGAACAATGGCTTACTACCATGAAAACCAACAACAAAACTGAAACATGCAAACTACTAAATCAGACTTTAGCTTGGGATCGATCTGACTTGTCCAGTATTATCATCAGCTGAGATCATAACAAAAACACATATTCAGAGCAAGGATATGAAATGGGATTTTAAATAATGATAATCAAGAACAAGTATTAGAGATTTTAATTATTATTTGAATTGTAGGAGAATGGCAATCTTTCAAAGAAAAAATATCCCAAGGTTCCACACAACCAGAGAGATTCCATCCAATCAGGAGGGAAATTATGTGCAGAGTCAGAGAAAATGGGCAAGATTCTTTATGAGTATTTTGCATCGGTCTTCACCGAGGAGAGGGACATGATGGATATTGAGGTGAGGGATAGATGTTTGATTACTCCAGGTCAAGTTGGCATAAGGAGGGAGGAAGTGTTGGTTATTCTAAAAGGCATTAAGGGGTTAAATCCCCAGGTCCAGATGGGATCTATCCCAAGTTACTTGAGAAGCAAGAGAGGAAATAGATGGGGCCTTAACAAATATCTTTGCAGCATCCTTGAACACGGGTGAGGTTCAGGAGGACTGGACAATTGTTAGTGTTGTCCTCCTGTTTAAGAAGGGTGGAAAGGGTAATCTAGATAATTATAGACCGGTGAGCCTGACGTCAGTAGTAAGGAAGCTGCTGGAGAAGATACTGAGGCGTAGGACCTATTTACATTTGGAAGAAAATGGACTTACCAGTGATAGGCAGCATGGTATTGTGCAGGGAAAATCATGTCTTACCAACCTAATAGAACTCTTTGTGGAAGTGACAAAGTTTATTGATGAGGGAAGGGCTGTAGATGTCATATACATTGACTTTAGTAAGGTGATTGATAAGGTTCCCCACGGTAGGTTGATGGAGAAGGAGAAGTCACATGGGGTCCAGGGTGTTCTAGCTAGATGGATAGAGAACTAGCTAGGCAGCAGACGACATAGAGTAGTAGTGGAAGGAAGTTTCTTAAAATGGAAACCTGTGATCAGTGGTGTTCTACAGTGATCCATATTGGGACTGTTGTTTGTGATATACATAAATGATCTGGAGGAAGGTATAGGTGGTTGGGCTTTGCAAGTTTGCAGATGACACAAAGATTGGTGGAGTAGCAGATAGTGAAGGGAACTATCAGAGAATGCAGCAGAATATAGATAGATCGGAGACTTGGGCAGAGAAATGGTCGATGGAGTTCAATCGGGCAAATGGGAGTTGATGCATTTTGGAAGATCCAATTCAAGAGTGAACTATACAGTAAATGGAAAAGTCCTGGGGAAAATTGATGTACAGAGAGATCTGGGTGTTCCGGTCCATTGTACCCTGAAGATGGCAACGCAGAGGGATAGAGTGGTCAAAAATTCATACAGCATGTTTTCCTTTATTGGGCAGGGTTTTGAGTACAGGGTTCGCAGGTCAGGTCACAGTTGTATAGGACTTTGGATCATCTACATTTGGAATATTGTGTACAGTTCTGGTTGCCACATTATCAAAAGGATGTGAATGCTTTTGGAGACGGTGCAGAGGAGGTTCACCAGGATGTAGCCTGGTATGGAGGGCACTAGTTAAAACGTGAGGTTGAGTAGATTTGGATTATTTTCATTTGAAAGATGGAGGTTGAGGGGAGACCTGATTGAGGTCTACAAAACCATAAGAGGTATAGGCAGGGTGGACAAGACGCTTTTTCCCAGAGTGGGGGAGTCAATTACTAGTGGTTATAAGTTCAAGGACAGAGGGGAAAGGTTTAATGTTTAGACAGTTCTTTGCGCAGAGGGTGCCCGGAATGCATTGCCAACGGAGGTGGTAGGGGTGGGTACGATAGCGTCATTTAAGATGTATCTAGACAGACACATGAATGGGCAGGGATACAGATCCTTGGAAAAAAGGCAACAGGTTTAGATAGAGGATTTGGATCAGCACAGGCTTGGAGGGCTGAAGGACCTGTTCTTGTACTGTAATTTTCTTTGTTCTTTGTTCTTTGTTCACTGGGGAGCATTGAAAGAAGTACGGGAGCTGGAATAGGTTTCTGGGTTCATTTACAAATGATGGAAAATACTTTTAACATATAACAACTAAATAAGTAATATACAACTACATTTGTGAAGGCACATGTTAGTGAACAATGAATAAAAATTAAAAAATAAACTGCAGAGTTTGTGGGGGAAGAGATACGGGAGATAGCAGTTACAAAGGAAGGTAGAAATAAATGATCACTTTGAGACCAGCGAAGTATAATAATGGGGAGACAAACAGTACGACAGAAAGATGAAATGATGATTTGATAACAGTTTTCATTAAAGAAATTGTCTGATTCCTGTAATTGGAACAGCAGGAGATGTATTCACGTTCTCCAAGAAATTAAAGGTTAGCAATGAAATGATCAGTATGGAACTGGTGTTTTTGAATATTCATAAGACAACAGGACCAGATGGAATGAATCCAATTAAGTGCACATACGGCAGTGAGGGTAAAAGTGAGTGAATTGTGCCAAGAATGTAACAAAGCTCAATGAATAGGGGTTGTGATCAGAAGACTTGGAAGCAACTTTATCCTATTCAAAGCTTGCAAATGACAGAAGCAATGATCATGGGAATTATAGGTTTGTTAGTTTGACATTTTATGATGGGAAAAATATTGAGAACAATTGAAGCACATTTAATAAGAATACATTAAGTAGGCTCCGATTTTATTAGAAGCTTTTCATGTTAACATTTTTTGGCCTTCTTTGAATATGTAAGGGTGTTTGCTTCTTGTGAATAGTTACAAGATGCTTAATGCAATATGCATTCTGAAAGCAATTCAGCAGCTCACACAACACTTTTGGCAGATTTTTGCCTAATAATTGAAAACAATCACCCGAGTTATTGCCAATATTGTCCTGCCTAGATGAGGTATTCTCCCCTTGTTAACCCATCCAACACCTTTCTCAATTCACCCTCCAGTTCTCTGTGATCAACACAATGGGAAAACCATTCATACTTATAAATAATATTGACAGGTACTGTTTAAATAGAATGTTTAATCTACTGGTGGATGTGTGATATTTTAGACATAGGAAAGAACAAAATTCACATAAATGTATACTTTAATATATATTGAATCTAAAAAGGACAATATGATTGCAAAATCAAATTTATATTGTTAAGTGTATGATAGATGATATGAACATTCAGTATGACTAGCCTAGAGGTTTAATGTTTGCACATTCTGGTGAATATTGGGACGTATATGATCTGGGAAAGTAGAAGTACAATTTCAAGGGAAGCAGTGTCGAGACTGCACAGACTGCATCAAATGAAGCATATGTATTGAGCAGAATTTTACTGACAACCATCCAAATGCAAGTTTCAGGGAATTTCATGGATGGTTTCCCTCCATGAGATCCAGTGAGTTCTTTCACACTGTTTAATAATGCTCACCTTATTGTGTAGGCACCATAACTCTGCAGCACCGCACTCTCACTTTCATGTGCTCACCAGCCACCATACCATACTTAAAGTCCAGCTATCCAACAGGTCAATAGCTGCCAGCCAGGTACTATTATTCACAGTATACAGAGTGCAAGGGTGGCAGAAAAGAAGAGCTTCTGATGGTGTGACAGTGAGATTTCATTGGCAATACGAGAGCACATTCGTAACCATGTTGCTATTTTAGACCCTCTCCTGTCTGACCAACTATCATTGTAACTGCAGTTTCAAGAATCAAACTGCACAAGATACCCATTATTAAATTTAAAAATCAGAAATTGCTGGAAAAACTCAGCAGGTCTGGCAGTATTTGCGGAAAGAAAGCAGACTTAACATGGGTGGCATGGTGGCTCAGTGGTTAGCACTGCTGCCTCACAGCACCAGGGTCCCAGGTTCCTTTGCAGCCGTGGGTGACTGTCTGTGTGGAGTTTGCACATTCTCTCTGTGTCTGCGTGGGTTTCCTCCGGGTGCTCCAGTTTCCTCCCACAGTCCAAAGGTGTGCAGGTCAGGTGAATTGGCCTTGCTAAACTGCCTATAGTGTTAGGTGCATTAGCCAGAGGGAAAATGAGACTGGGTGGGTTACTCTTTGGAGGGTCGGTGTGGACTTGTTGGGCTGAAGGCCCTGTTTCCACACTATAGGGAATCTAATCTAGTGACCTTTCTAGTGACCAAGTTTTAGTGCCATTACAGGTTCGAACACCATCTAAGGAATGCTAGGCTTTTCCAATGCTCAACATAATATTTTGTCATTGTTCAATATGGAGCCATGACATGGTTGAAAGTCTAGAACAGCAATAAAAGCAAAAGAAAGAGGAATTGCTTTTCCCTGAGGCTGTGCAATTCTTTACTGAAGATGGCTGTTGAGGCTGAGTCATTAAAAATATTCAAGGTTGAGATAGACAGATTTTTAATCACAAGGAAATCAAGGGTTATGGGGAGAAGGCAGGAAAGTGGAATTGAGGATTACCAGATCTGCCATAATCTCATCGGGACTTGATAGGCTGAATGGCTTACTTCTGCTCCTATATCTCGTGTCTTATGGCCAAAAAGCAAACTGGGAACAAATAGGGGCAGCTTGATTGTCACGCAATGACAAACTTACAACAAATGACCACTGAATCCAGCTCAGATCTAATGAGAACTGGATGTCAGTGACGTCCTGTTGTGACTGACATTGCTGCACTTTCTCATGCAGAAGGTGGTGTTCCTCCTGCTCAATGTCCTCATTTTCTTCCTCAGAGACTGCTGCTGCTCTCCCAACTGTTCAGCATCCAGCACCTCCCTGTTTACCTGCTCCAGTTATGCAGAGAATAGAAGTTGGGATTAAGCAGCATACCCTGTTTAATGGGTACCCACTAAGACTTTCCCTTTGGAAATTGTCACCATCTAGTTTCTCTCTATTGTGTGGGTGATTAGAAAATCGCTATAAATCAGGTGAGGTTAGGAACTAATGTTTGTGAGAAGATTTGTAGCTCGGGTGCTCGGGTTCTGTTCGCTGAGCTAGGAATTTGTGTTGCAGACGTTTCGTCCCCTGTCTAGGTGACATCCTCAGTGCTTTTGTAGTTTAGGACTTGGTCTCTGTGTGTGGCTTTCCTGTATACCTTTGTGGTGAATTCTCCGTTAGGTGTTCTCTGTACCATCACGTCTAGGGATGGGAGTTGGTTGTCCTTTTCTTCCTCTCTCGTGAATCGGATTCCTGTCAGTGTGGCGTTGATGATCCAGTGTGTGTTCTCTATTTCTGTATTTTTAATGATTACAAAGGTGTCATCCACATATCTGACCCAGAGTTTGGGTTGAATTTGCGGAATCTTACCGCATGGCAGTCATCCACAGATTCAATCAATAAGCACATCGACCTGGACCCAATATACCGACCACTGCAACGGACAGCTGGAACTGACAACCGGAAGCGGCAGATTCAAACCACTACAAATGCCGGAGGAAAGATCACAGAAACGCTTCACAGGAGTATCTCAAGCACTCAGGATGTCACCTAGACAGGGGACGAAACGTCTGCAACACAAATTCCCAGTTAGGAACTAATGACATGTAAATCCATGCAATTATGCCTCTGCTCACTCTCTACTGAGATTCTCAACTTGCCATTCAAGCCTTGGGTGAAAAATCAGAGTCTCATACTTGTCAAAAATTAAGAATCTCGTTTATCCACTCTCCACGTTTGTTCCCTTTTTGACTCGTTACTGCCCATGATGTTCAAGGGCCAACAAAGTTCAGTCCATTGTGATTTATTCTCATCATTGCACTGATGAGAAAAATTGAAATACAATCTACTTGTAACCAAGGCTCAATAATGAGCTGTCAGATGATTGTTACAATCAAGGGTGGAAGGTCACTTTTTTCTTTTCGAGTTCCACATCTTCACTGGTTACAGTATATTTGAACTTTAACTAGAGTTAAGAACAAGTCTGCCAGGTTTCAATAGTCAGCAACAAATAAATGGTTTATTATCAAAAAAAACCTTATTCAAATAAAGATACAAAGATTATTCTGGAGGGGCAGCATGATGGCTCAGTGGTTAGCACTGCTGCTTCACAGCACCAGGGACCCGGGTTCAATTCCTGTCCTGGGCAACTGTCTGTCTGGAGTTTGCACATTCTCCCCGTGTCTGCGTGGGTTTCCTCCAGGTGCTTGTGTTTCCTCCCATAGTCCAAAGATGTGCTGGTCAGGTGAATTGGCCGTGCTAAATTTCCCATAGTGTTAGGTACATTAGTCAGGGGTAAATATTGGGTAGGGGAATGGGTCTGGGTGGGTTACTGTTTGGAGTGTTGGTGCAGACTTGTTGGGTCGAAGGGTTTGTTTCCAAACTGTAGGGAATCTAAGTTATTAACAAACAATTTGAATGATAAAAATATATATGCTTAAGCATTAAAATGTACACACACGCACACATACACATACACACACTCACAAACATACACAGAGACACACTGTCATGCACACGTGAACACAACTCTGAGGAGCAAAGAGTACTGGACCATGCAGACAGAGAAGAGAGGCAGGCAGCCTCAGACCACATCAAGTGCCTGCAGGAGATGGAGAAATTAAAAGCACAGCTCTCAATCCACAATGGAATAATATGCGCATATGGAGGGGTTAGAGAGGAAGGAGAAGAACAAGGAATAGACTGAGATGAGCTCAGGGAAGATATGTGCCATAAGCCATATGCACGGAGGATTGGGTTCCACCCCCGCCCTTATCAGAAGAGACAACTCCTTCAGCACCCCTGGGGACACAGGCTGGACGAGAGAGAGGATGTAAAACTCATCGTAATGTGTTTAAGTCATTTAGTGCTGTCCACAATCCCAAATCCACTAAACGTATGGGGGGCCGAATCCTCACAAATGTGAACAAGGTGATCCTGACTGCAATTGGCTATAATAAGGGAGACCCCATAGACAGGTTAAACAATTGTAGGCAAAAGAAGAGGGAACACCTGACTGCCTTTGGTGGTCACTTACAGGTACACTTTACAGGAGTCTACGGTGATTTAAACAGGGGTCAGTTATTCAAGGCTAAGTGGGCTACGACCCCAGTTTCCCATGCCACTGAAGAGAACAGGAAGGCCTTTGTGAACTTTGATCCCACAGAGCCAAGCTACAATAAGACATGGGTTCTCAAAAGAATGCCCTGAGTGCGAGTGCTGTGCTACCACTGCAGGCATGCAGCTCACTATGCATGGGAATGTTGAGCCCATGCGCAGCCATACTTGCAGTCACAGGGACCACCAACCACAGGGGGACCTAGATCTGATAGAGGCAGATATCAACTCCTATTAGAAGGCCCCACTCGGCAAGCTGCAGTCCATGGACACTAGCCAACCCATGTACACCTCACACCCAACCTATGAGGCATCTGCATGATGGTGTTAGGCTTCTGCCTCCCCAGTGTGGGTCTCTGACACAAAGTGCAATAGTGAGGTAGGAGGCCACCCTACAGAATTTCTTTGGGATACCGGACAACTCTGAATACCTCAAGATTTAATACTCAACACTCTCGCCACCTTACTATATGTATGATGGATGACACTGCCCTAGACCAAATAACAACATCAAGGACATCCCACGACATATCCTCAGTCCAATCCCCCGACGAAAATGATGCACTTTTTTCGCTGCCACCAACAGCGACTTCCACATCCAAGGTACCGACCATTTTAAGTGACCCAGTAGGCGACTACCTTACAGATTGGAATCGCTCGCTAACCACACAGACATGACAGAAATAACTGAGCATTCTCAACTTGCTATAAGTCAAACTCCTAACGGCATGCCCGCAACATGAATACAAAATACCTAGTACAGACTAAACAGACTAACTCAGATGACCAGACAGTAACTCCAGATGTCTCCAATAGAGGGCATAAGTCAACACAAACATAGAAATCAGGAGGGTTCAATATGATCACACCCCCAGAGACAGAGGATTCAGAACACACTGATGACTCTCTGTTGGGTGCCTATTTGACACTAGTCCAGGTGATGAAACAGCTCCAAACAGCCACCCATGGCAGAGTGTAACTGTTTCTGATGTTCCAAACTTGCATGCAACTCACACTTTGTCCAAGTCTTACTTCTGTGCATGCTGGTGGGATTAACCAGGTTACATTTCTGTGGTTGCTGCTCAGTTTCATTTATATTTAAATCATCAGTCTCTTGAGATCGCCTTCAGTTTAAATCACTGGTCATGCTGACTGCCTCGTCTTAGCCCTTCAAGCAGGGCAACTTTATCTTCACTTGTCTAAACTTGTCATGACCAACTCATTTTAGTCTTCCCTAACCACATCATGGTCAGTTCGCTTGAACAATCTTCACCCCTACCACTAGAAACCAAAGTGGAGACTACCAGACCTCTAAACCCAATTCAACATTCCACATTCGGTTTCCATTCCTCTCCAAAAAAGAGAGTGGGCGAGTTCAAAACTATTCAGAAATTAGACAAAGATAACAGCAGAAATGACCTTGATGTCTCCCCAGGATAATGTTGACTGTGTGGAATGGAATCAAGATGAGGTGACCCCCGTATCTGCAGGTGATGCACTCCCAGGCCGACTGCAGATGCCTGATACCGTGGATACTCACAAACCTTATCATTTAAATGGGAAATTTACCTCCCTGGCAGATCCGGAATTATTTCTGGCATGTTCCATATAATATTTTCCGGCCGCATTAATCTGCAGATAACTGAAACCGAATCTCCGGATATGTGGGTCCTACTATATATCACATCAGGATAGTCATCGTCATCGGGAATGACACTCACGGGACATCAAACAGACCAGGTCTGGAGACCTCACTCAAATTCTGGTCTCCCCAAGCTTATTGAAGCTTTGTAAATATTTGGTTCGGCCTAGAGAGTCTTTATCCGTATAAATTTTTCTTGTATTTGGCCATTTCTCTAATGTATAAAATATTCCCTGATTTTCTAATGCTTGTTCAATTTCAAATTTTCTTTCTAAAACATTTTCATTACGAATTATTTTTCTTGTGGTTTGGTAACGTTTGTTGTGTAATTAATTTTATTTTTGGCTGTATTTGTTGATTTTTTTTGTTGCTCTTGTGGAGTTTTATTACTTCATTGTTTTTCATTTTTTGTTAAGAACTTGTTTTCTGTTGCTCACTTATGAATTTGTTTTTGTATTTGCTTATTTCTCCTTGTTTATTTAATTTTATTAGTTTGCTTGATTCTCATATGCTATCTGTAACAGTGTAGTGGTTTAAGTGTATACTCTGCTTTGCTTGAGTTTGGATGATCATGTACTCACCGCAAAAGAGGTTGGTCTTTTATTATGTGACCCATCATGCTTTGCATTCAGGATCAAGAGGAGGGTCTGTGGCTGGACGAGTCACTCAAAATAATGAAGGGCTTTTGCCTGAAATGTCGATTTTCCTGCTCCTCAGATGCTGCCTGACCAGCTGTGCTTTTCCAGCACCACATTCTTGACTCTAATCTCCAGCATCTGCAGTACTCACTTTAACTCACTCAAAACTTGTTGGGCTGAAGGGCCTGTTTCCACACTATAAGTAATCTAATCTAATCTAATCTAAAAGAATGAACTTATCATGGAGTTACAAAAGATGGTCAATGATTAAAGCATGCTGGGAAATGGAACCCAGCCTTGACCAAAGTGACCGTGTCAATCCACGTACTGCAGAACAGGCCACAGTTCCCAACAGACCGTTTGCAAACAAACCTGGTAGCTGCAGATCCTACACAGCTGAATTTGGGTTTGAATGTCATCCTCGGGACAATTGGAAACATTGAGGTGTGTCCAGGCGTGGAGGTGCCTTGCACCCTTATTTGGAGGAGGCTACGTGCACCCAGCACCTCCAATAATGGGCATTTAAAGACCACCCCGCCATCAGCATCCCAACACTTGGCTGAGTCTGATCAATCAGGGTGATTGAAGCTGATCTATGCATTAGCAGATACTCATCAAGACCCTCCCAAAAGGGCATGAGTATAGGAATTCCTCAGGGGTGATAACCTGAGTGGTAAGTGGAGAGTGGTAACTCGAGAATAAACACTGAAACACAACTCTGATACTATCAAAAGAAGACCAGGTGACGCCACTACGTGGAGCCTGGCTAAGTTCTAGTGTGGTGGTATATGATCATCAAAGTTAAGTTAAAGCATAAGATAGATTTGTAGTGTTTATCATTAGACCATAATGTATTTGTTGTCCAATTTTAATTGTGTCAAATTAACAAATATTATTGCTTTACTATTAGTAAGAGTCGACGCACAGTTCTTTTGCTAGATATAAGAGAGCAACACTCTTCTTTCTCAAAGTCTTCTTGTCTAAATCTCTTTCCCTTTGAAGATCAAAACCTTAAAATTGCATTTCTCTCTTTCTTTCCTCTAGCTCGACTCTTTAAATTCCCTCTCTGTCATTAAATCAATTGCTTTATATTTAACTAGATGTTTACTAATTCTCGATGACATATCAAACTTCCTTTTAATTCTAAATGTTAATGGATCACTTTAAGCATTACCATATGGAATCCTTCTCTTATTTCTTCCTTCAATGTCTCTACCAATATCTCAGTTAAACCTTAGTCAAAGAATTCCAGTAACCAACTTTTGTGTCTTTTACTCCCATAAATATTCTTAGCAATACACAAAGACATTTTGGTAGTCAAACTGTGCAATAAACTTCACCACAACATTCCTGCTTTATACTGAAGACAAAAAAATCAAAAAAGTCAGGTGGCTTCCATGGAGAGAGACCAAGCTAATGTATTGATTCTAGATGACTCTTCACCAGAGCGGACATGAAGTGTAGAGGGGACAACATTTATAGAAATGAAAAGTTACCCTGCTCTCTCTCGCTCTCTCTCTCTCTCTCAGTGGATATGATATGGAGATGCCAGTGTTGGACTGGCATGTACAAAGTTAAAAATCACACAACACCAGGTTATAATCTAACAGGTTTAATTGGAAGCACTAGCTTTCAGAACGCTGCTCCTTCATCAGGTGGTTGTGGAGTAAGACACAGAATTTATAGTAAAAGTTTACAGTGTGATGTAACTAAAATTACACATTGAAAAATAACTTGATTGTTTGTTAAGTCTCTCATCTGTTAGAATGACGATGTTAGTTTAACTTCTTTCTTATGTAAATCACAAAACTTCTTTTAAAAGTTACATTCTCAGGTAAACTTTAACAATTGGTGTCAGCCCAGGTAATATGTTGAAGGTGTTAAGCCCCCTGTGTGCTGTTCTCTATGCCGTACTGTTTAGACTGATTCTAATCTAAAAAATGAGGTAACATTGTACATTGTACAGGGGATCCCCAGCTTCTTTGCGACACCGGATTTCTTACAGAAACTCAGCACCTACGGACCAATCAAATCAGGAATATTCCTCATCACAATGGATGTTTCAGCACTCTACACCAGCATCCCCCACAATGATGGCATCACAGCAACAGCCTCAGTGCTTATTTTTTAGTTTAGAATCAGTCTAAACAGTACGGCACAGAGAACAGCACACAGGGGGCTTAACACCTTCAACACATTATCTGGGCTGACATCAATTGTTAAAGTTTACCTGAGAATGTAACTTCTAAAAAAAGTTTTGTGATTTACATATGAAAGAAGTGAAACTAACGTGGTCACTCTAACAGATGAGAGACTTGACAAACGTGTTAAAATTGTACAAGACATTGATTCGGCCGCATTTAGAATACTGTGTTCAGTTCTGGTCGCCACATTACAAAAAGGATGTGGACCCTTTGGAGAGGATGCAGAGATGGTTTACGAGGATGTTGCCTGGTATAGAAGGTGCTAGCTATGAAGAGAGGTTGAGTAGGTTCGGTTTATTTTCATTAGAATAAAGGAGATTGAGGGGGAACCTGATTGAGGTATATAAAATCATGAAGGGTACAGACAGGGTAGATAGAGATAAGCTTTTTCCCAGGGTGAAGGAATCAATAACGAAAGGTCATGCTTTCAAGGTGAGAGGTGAAAAGTTTAAGGGGGATACATGCGGCAAGTACTTTACACAGAGGGTGGTGGGTGTCTGAAATGCGTTGCCAGCAGAGGTGCTAGAGGCAGGCACGGTAGATTCATTTAAGATGTGTCTGGACAGATGCATGAGTATGTGGGGAACAGAGGGATACAGATGCTTAGGAATTGGACGACAAGTTTAGTCAGTACATTTGGATCGGCTCAGGCTTGGAGGGCCGAAGGGCTTGTTCCTTCAATCAAGGTATTTTTCAATGTGTAATTTCAGTTACATAATACTGTAAACTTTTGCTATAAATTCTGTGTTTTACAATTGTGTACTCCATAACCACCTGATGAAGGTGCAGTGCTCAGAAAGCTAGTGCTTTCAATTAAACCTGTTGGACTATTTCCTGGTGTTGTGTGATTTTTAACTCCCTCAGTGGATGCTGTCTGGTCCGCTGTGATTTCTGGCATGCTTTGTGGTAATAAGCACTGGCTTGGCCAGGGATGTCCATATCCTGTGCATGAATAAACAAAGGAAGACCACAAACAAAGCTACATATATAGATCTTGACACAAACAGCAAAATACAATTTCAACATGTTTACCAAAACTACTGATGATCAATTCCAGAGAAATTTCACCCCTATCCCAACTCTGAGGTATTACTTAACTTACTCCTGTTTACCTTTACTTTGAAGATAAAAACCTTTTTAACCATTCATTTCAGAGTCTATTAGCCTAAAGATTCTCAGTTCTAACAACTTGAAGATTTTTATTCAATTCTCTGGCATAGAAGCTCCACAAACGAAAACAGTTTGGTGAGAGTGATTGGCTTCACGGGGCAAAAGCTTGACTCTTCCTCTCAGAGTTATCTCCATTCAGAACGGAACTCTTGATCCTTCTGAAACAAAATCAAAATGAAAGCTTATGGATTTCTGGTTTGATGTAAACTCAGCAGTATAAACATTCCACCATTTCCAGTAATGTCTTTTTCTGATAAATTGCACATCTTGGATTGAAAGGTTTGCCTGCAAATATCCAGTATGCGAAGAATGTAGTTAGAGTCATAGAGTAATACAGCTGGGAAACAGGCCCTTTGGCTCAAACTGGTCCATGCTGACCATAGTGCCAACACTGACCAACATTTGACCCATACCCCTCTAAACCTGCCCATCCATGTCCTATCCAAATATGGTTTAAATGTTACTATTGTACCTGCCTCAACCACTTTCTCTGGCTGCTCATTCTAGATATGTAATATTGTCAGGGTGAAGAAGTTGCCCCTCACGTCCTTCTTAAATCTTTCCCCACTCACCTTAAACCTATGCCTTCTAGCTTTCAATTCCCCACCCCTGGGAAAAAGACTATGCATTTATCCTGTCGATGCTCCTCATGATTTTATACACCGCAATAAGATCACCCATTCCCCTGCGTTCCAAGGAATAAAGTCCTATCCTGACCAACCTCTCCTTATATCTCTGGCCTACTCGCCCTGGCAACATCCTTGTAAATCTTCTTTGCACTTTTTCCATTTAAACTATGTCTTGCTTACAACAGAATGATCAAAACTGCACACAATACTCCAAGTGTGGCCTCACCAATAACTTATACAACTGTAATATAGCGTCCCAACTCCTACACTCAGTGTCTCGACCGATGAAGGCCAGCACTCTAAATGCCTTCTTCACCACCCTGTCTACCAGTGACACCACTTTCAAAGAACTATGTACTTGTACTCCTAGGTCCCTCTGTTCCACAACACTCATCAGCACCTTGCCATTTACTGTATAAGTTCAACCTTAGTTTAACTTTCCAAAGTGCAACACCTCACATTTATCTGTATTGAAATGCTGTTGCCAATCATCAGACCAGTATAACGTGGTCACTCTAACAGATGAGAGACTTGACAAACGTGTTAAAATTGTACAAGACATTGATTCGGCCGCATTTAGAATACTGTGTTCAGTTCTGGTCGCCACATTACAAAAAGGATGTGGACCCTTTGGAGAGGATGCAGAGATGGTTTACGAGGATGTTGCCTGGTATAGAAGGTGCTAGCTATGAAGAGAGGTTGAGTAGGTTAGGTTTATTTTCATTAGAATAAAGGAGATCCCCATCTGATCAAGATCCTTCAGTAATTTTTGATAACCTTCCTCGCTAAGTTAGAGACAGGAATGTACAAACTAACCATATTTCATTGGCTGCATGGAAGGACAGTGGTGAGAAAGAAAAATTGATTGGTAACAGCACGATCTAGAAGATTTGCTCTCTCTTTCTCACTCTCTGCTTCCTTCGCATCATTTAAAAAGCCAGCCTGAGTCAAGGATTTCATAAATTTCACAATTGCTGGGGATATAAAATATCAACTAAATAGCTATAGTTTCAGGTACCACTATAATAACTCAAGGGCTCGTCAGACTGTATACTCTTAATCTTCCAACTGTACTACCTACTGGGAGGTACAGTGGCTCGGTGGTTAGTACTGCTGCTTCACAGTGCTAGGGACCTGGGTTCAATTCCAGCCTCAGGTGACTGTCTGTGTGGAGTCTGCACATTCGCCCAATGTCTACACAGATTTCCTTCAGGTGCTCAGGTTTCCTCCCACAGTCCAAAGAGGTGCAGGTTAGATGGATTGATCATGCTAAATTGCCCTGTGGTCTCCAGGGGATGTGCAGGCTAGGTTATACCAAGTACAACAGGAACAGTTTGAAAGAAACAACACAAGTTAATGGTTAAATATTTCATAGAATCCCTACAGTGTGGAAGCAGATCATTGGGCCCGACATGTTCATACCAACCCTCTGAAGAGCATCCTACACAGACCCACACAGGGAGAATATGCAAACTCCACACAGACAGTCGCCCAAGGCTGGAATCAAACCTAGGTCCCTGGTGGTGTTAACCACTGTGCCACCCATATATCAGTCTATAGCTATTGTCAGAAGAGTCACACTAGCAGACGATAGTAAATGAATGGAGACTGGTTAGGATCATTTTGAACAATACAACATACAGATCAGGCAGCATCTGTAGAAGATTAAATGCCCATGAGCAGCATTTTTGGTGTTTTATTTCGGATTTCTGCTGTTTGTAGTATTTTGTCCTTGACTAACAAGATTATTCTACCTTGCGAAACAATGCATTGTTTAAAGGAAGCTTTGCATTCATATAGCACTGTTAATAGTTTCATAACTGCCAGAAGGGATTTACAACTTATGCAGTACTTTGGAAGTACTATAGGCAACACACAACCAATTTGCGCAGAGCAAACACCCAAACAAAGCAAAGCAATCAGTGACAAGAATATTTAGTGATGTTAATGCATGGTGGCATGGTGACTCAGTGGTTAGCACTGGTGCCTCACCACACCAGGGATCTCTGGCGACTATCTGCATGGAGTTTGTACATTCTCCCCATGTCTGCACGGTTTTCCTCCGGGTGCTCCTGTTTTCTCCTACAGTCTAAAGATAGAACATAGAACATTACAGCACAGTACAGGCCCTTCGGCCCTTGATGTTGTGCCGACCTGTGAAACCAATCTGAAACCCACCTAACCTACACTATTCCATTTTCGCCCATATGACTATCCAACGACCTAACGCTGGATAGTCTACTACTGTTGCAGGCAGTGCACTCCATGACCTTACTACTCTCTGAGTAAAGAAACTACCTCTGACTCTGTCCTATATCTATCACCCCTCAATTTAAAGCTATGTCCCCTCGTGTTAGCCATCGCCATTCAAGGAGAAACGCTCTCACTGTCCACCCTATCTGACCCTCTGATTATCTTATTTGTCTCAAATAAGTCACCTCTCAACCTTCTTCTCTCTAATGAAAATAGCCTCAAGTCCCATACACTTTTGTCGTAAGGCCTTCCAGGCAACATCCTAGTAAATCTCCTCTGAACCCTTTCCAAAGCTTCCATATCCTTCCTATAATGCAGTGACCAGAACTGTATGCGAAACTCTAAGTGTGGCCGCACCAGAGTTTTGTACAGCTGCAGCATGACCTCATGGTTCCAAAACTCAGTCCCTCTACTAACAAAAGCTAACACACCATTTGCCTTCTTAACAACCCTATCAACATGGGTGGCAACTTTCAGGGATCTATATCCCTGGACACCGAGATGTCTCTGCTCATTTACACTCCCAAGAATCTCAGCCCAGTACTCTGCATTCCTGTTGCTCCTTCCAAATTGAATCACCTCACACTTTCCCGCATTAAGCTCCATTTGCCACCTCTTATCCCAGCTCTACAGCTTGTCTATGTCCATCTATAACCTACAACATTCTTCTGCACTATCCAAAACTCTACTGACCTTAGTGTCATCTGCAAATGTACTAACCCATTCTTCTACGCCCTCATCCAGGTCATTTATAAAAATGACAAACAGCAATGGACTGAAAACAGACTTTTGCAGTACACCACTAGTAACTGAACTCCAGGATGAACATTTCCCATCAACCACCACCCTCTGTCTTCTTTCAGCTAGCCAGTTTCTGATCCAAATCACTAAATCACACTCAATCCCATGCCTCTATATTTTCTGCAAGAGGCTACCATGGGGAACCCTATTAAACACCTTACTGAAATCCATATACACCACATCAACAGCTTTCCCCTCATCCACCTGTTTGGTCACCTTCTCAAAGAACTCAATAAGGTTTGTGAGGCATGACCTACCCTTCACAAAACCATGTTGACTAACCCTAATCAAATTATTTCTTTTGAGATGATTATAAATCCTACCTCTTATAACCCTTTCCAACTCTTTATCCAACACTGAAGTAAGGTTCACTGTTCTATGACTACCAGGGTTGTCTGTACTCCCTTTTGTAAACAAGGGAACAACATTTGCTGTCCTCCAGTCTTCTGGCACTATTCCTGTAGACAATGACGACAAAAAGATCAAAGCCAAAGGCTCGGCAATCTCCTCCCTGGCTTCCCAGAGAATCCTAGGGTAAATTCCATCTGGCCCAGGGCACTTAACTATTCTCACACTTTCCAGAATTGCTAACAACTCCTCCTTGTGAACCTCAATCCCATCTAGTCTAGTAAGTTGTTTCTCAGTATTCTCTTCAACAAAATTGTCTTTTTCTAGTGTGAATGCTGACAAAAAATATTCATTTAGCATTTCCCCTATCTCCTTGAACACCATGCACAACTTCCCACTACCATCCTTGATTGGCCCTAATCTTACTCTAGTCATTCTTTAATTCCTGATATACCTATAGAAAGCTTTAGAGTTTTCTTTTAGATTCCCTACAGTGTGGAAACAGGACCTGCAGCCCAATAAGTCCACACCGACCCTCCGAAGAGTAACCCACCCAGACTCATTTCTCTCTGACTAACGCACCTAACACTAGGGGCAATTTAGCATGGCCAATTCACCTGACCTGCACATCTTTGTGACTGTGGGAGGAAACCAGAGCACCCGGAGGAAACCCATGCAGACACGGGGAGAATGTGCAGACTCCACACAGACAGACGCCCAAGGCTGGAATTGAACCTGGGAGCCTAATGCTGTGAAGCACCAATGCTAACCACTGAGCCACCGTGCTACCCTGATCCTTTCTGCCAACGACTTTGCATGTCCCCTCCTAGTTCTTCTTAGTTTCTCTCTTTAGGTCTTTCCTGGCTATCCTGTGACTCTCAAGCACCCTAACTGAGCCTTCACGTCTCATCCTAGCATACAACTTCTTTTTCCTGTTGACAAGAGATTCAACTTCTTTCATAAACCACTGCTCCCTCGTTCAACCACATCCTCCCTGCCTGAGAGGTACAGAGGCCTGCAGTAGCTAGTCCTTGAATAAGCTCCACGTTTCAATTGTGCAGCTTGGGTGGATTGGCCATGCTAAATTGCCTGTAGTGTCCAGGGGTGTGCAGGCTAGCTGGGTTAGCCATGGGAAATGCAGGGTTACATGGTAGATTCTGGGCAGGATGGTGTTTGGAGGGTCAGTATGGACTCGATGGATCGAATGCCCGGCTTCCGTACTCTGAGAATTCTATGATACATGCTGGTTGGGACAGTGCAGAGCTCCCCACCCTACTTTCTGCTCTTCCTTCAATGCTGACAGCAGCTGTCCAGGTTCTGTCTCGGAAACAGAGCACCTCTGACAGTGCGGTCTTGAAATAGCATTAGATTGGAGGCTGAACTGGGAGCTCGGAGTTTCATGGTATCTCTCTCTCCCTCTCCTCTGTAAAGTGAAGTTGAAGACGTGAAGATTAAGGCTGAGAGACAAAAGCACAGTCCAGTGAACCCGCGGCTGAGAGTTTCTCTCTGCGTAGCATCCACAACTTATTGTTAAACAGGAATTCGGCTGCTTCAGCACTCTGCAGGATCAGTGACAGAGGCTGGAACACGGAGTGAGCAGTTCATATGAAAACACTGAGCAAGAGGCGAGTTAGCTCTCTGCAGCTCCCAGCTCCAACAGCTTGGAAACCCGGCAGGAAAGTTCCTCCTGTCACCATTCCCGCTGGAGGTCTGCGGTTTCTGAGGGATTTGAGCCGCAGGGTTTGGTCTGGTGAGATCCCTGAGGCGGTGGAAGTCTCTCTCCGTGTGCACATGGTTTGAGCAAGGCACTGGAAATAAAAAAAAGTGAACACGAGGTCATTGCAAACATGGGGAAACGAATGCTGGCCAAAGCAAGGGAGGGAACAGCAGAAACAACTGATTGACGCCAAGCAACGAGGTAAAAGGGTCAGAGAAAAAAAAACTCACGGGAGAGAAACGCGAAAACGAACTGATGCCAGGAATGAGAGCTCAGAACCAGGAAGGATCAAGCCGCAGAGGAAAAAGACAGAGAGAGCTCGGGGAGGATTAAACTTCAGGAGAGAGAAGAGCACGTAAGACATTAAAGATAGCATGCAAAGAGGCGATGGGGATATACAATCAGGCAGCAATAAACAGGCAAATACTAACTGGATGAAAGCCCAGGGAGAAGTGGAGATCCAGAATAGAGATAGAGGCAGGAAAAACGGTTCCGGTGCACTCTCTCTATCTCTGTCAGAAAGCAGCGTTAAGCCAATGAGCTATCCCAGTGTTGGAGATGTGGAAGTCTGAGGCAGCGGTGAGAGATGTCTGCTCAGTGGCTCCCAGTCCTTGCAGCCGACAGAGTGGGCACTGTCGCTGTCCTTTCAGCACCAGCTCTGAACTCCGTACCCTGAGAGCAGCGGATCACAGCCACAAGCGTCAGGCACTGAAAATGATCGCTCAAAGCTGCCTCCAGCCAGTATTGTAGGAGAGTTCCGCGCACCGCACAGCACAGCACCGCCCGCCGTCATCCTGCTGCTGTGGACGAACGGGACTTGCCTCTCCAACAATGCTGAAGAGAATGAACTCCTCACTCGGCTGCCCCTACTCCAGCTTGCCTTTGGTTGGACATTTCACAGGACACAATCTTTCCCTGTACGTCCCGGATACTTCCATGCATGAGGACCTGGGCGACATCCTGTTAACTATCCGGGAGCCTCCCACTATCGCCCTGACGGTGATGTACACCATCTCTTTCGCGGTTGGTTTGGTTGGGAACATAATGTCTATCAAAGTACTGACCAACAAGCGGAACAAAAGGATATCTGGGGTCAGTGCGACTCGCAGTTTGCTCATCAACCTGGCAGTCTGTGATCTGATGGTGGTCTGTGTGTGTATGCCCACCACCCTGGGTTACCAGATCTACAAAGCATGGATTTATGGTGACTTCATGTGCAGGGCTGCTCCCTTCACCCAGGCTGTGTCAGTGTCAGCCAGTGTCCTCAGCATCACTGTTATAAGTGTTCACAGGTACTATAATGTCCACGACCCCTTCAATGCCAGATCATTCTTTACCTGGAGAAAAATCTTTTGGATTATTTTCGTGGTGTGGTTGCTTTCGTCTGGAATCTGCCTGCCTCTTATTTTTACAAATAAGTTGGAGGTGATTGACCCTACATTTGGGGTTCCTTTCTGCAGCGAGGTCTGGTCCCAAGTCAAGTTGAAGCAAGCCTACAATTTTCTCCTGTTCTGTGCTCTCTACGGTTTGCCTGTGCTGTTTAATTTAGTGATATGCTTTCTCACTTGGCGCAAACTGTGGAGCACATCCAGTCACTTCAAAGACTGCGACTCCAGGAGTCAATCCCTTCCAGCCTCAAGGTTGAAAATTCGCAAAAAGATTGCCAAAATGGTGGTGGCTTTGGTGATTCTGTTTGCCCTTTCATGGTTACCTGTCTATGTGGTGGATATCTGGCTAGATTTCAACACTGAAGATGTTTCACGGAGCGACAACACATCTTCAGAGTGGATCATGCATTTTAGACCATTTGCTCAGTGGCTTGGTCTCACCAATTCTTCCCTTAATCCAATCTGTTATTGTTTTGTTGGAGACCTGTACAGGTCAGCAAAGGAAATAAAGAACAAATATAGACGGACACTAGTTTCTCTCTTTAACTATTCCTTGTCTGAAGGTTCCACAAAGTCATCCATACCCAGACTTCTTTCCTACAAAGAATCTTGTCAGAAACCAACAAAGGAATTCAACTTCATCGAGTCAAAAGAAGAGAAATGTAAGGATTTTTGTTCCCCTCCTGGGATTTGTGAGACATCATTAACTACCTGTCACCCTGTTTCAAAACCTATTCTTGTAACTGCTGAAGAGAAGATGAGAAACAGCAAGTACCCAATATAGTACTTGCAGTAGCTTGTTACTGTCAAGTTCACACTTTATCACTGATTAATCCATCATGATCATTCCCAGTCCATGAAACTAACCAAGGTCAGAATTTAAGGCTTCATTAGTTATGCTCTCAGTCACTAATATTGATTATGCCAAGCCAAAGATTGTGACCTGTGTAAACTTATCATGTCAGCCCAAGATCTTCCATAATTAATAGTATAAATTCCTTATCTGTGAGTATCCTATCATACACATTATTTTTCTTGCTGACTTTCTGTTCCATGTTTGGTTAAGTGCTGACATTCCTCCAGTCCCTCTCTTAATTGGCCATTGTTCCCATATCAGTTTAGAAAATGGGTGGTGGTGTCCGATCCAATTGTTGGAACAATGCAGTCGAGCCCAATATTATACTTGCCTGACATGAGGGACTGCGGAGAAACTATGAGTAGGCATGTTACCTGATACTCTTTTCTCCCCCCAGCCCTCCAATATGCTAATTGTAACTGCTTTCATCAGGTAATGTAGTCCAGAACTGAGCCCAGAATCTTGTAGCCTTCTTCACTTAGTGCAACAACATAGCACATTGAATTAATATTAAAAGGCAGTTAAAACCATTGGCCACCATACTGATTTATACCTTGTTATCTGCATTAACAATGTTCATGTTCAGTCTTATTTTTACACTGAATGCTTTCTGATGCGTTGATTATTTACCAAAATGATCTGACAGCATTGATCTAGAGCAGAGTTCATAAATTTACTTGCTAACAATTTGCTAAGTATCCTCTCAAAAAATTACACTATGCAGTCTATTTTCTTTGTCCTCTCCTGGAGATTTTTATTGAGATTTGTCACATTCAGTTCAGTACATTGTCTAGGTCACTTACCTTTGTGTGTGAGTATGGACATTAAACGGTGTTGAACTAGAAATGCTAGGGATTTGAACTAGAAATGCTAGGGATCATTAAATGATCCAAATTCTGATTTCGTTCAATCTCCACATACATTTCAGCAGGTGGCATTGGACATTTCTCAGGAGTTGGGGAATTTTGGATTAATCCTCATTGAAAATATCCCTTTAGAGAACAAAGAGAGGGCCAGGTTTCTGTCATTACAATATCTCAGTGATAACCTGGCAGAACAGATCAACCCTAGATCTTGGAGAACATTGATCATGAGGTATGTCACACTTTAGCTAAGCCTCAGTGACCAGTGACAATAATAATGTTAGTCCTTCATAACAGAACCATCTTCCAAAACAAAAATATAGTTTATGACACTTATTTACACATAGTTCATGACACATTAGTGTATGACACATAATATATTATAAATATACACAGTGAGCAGGCAAATGCGCATATTGGTAAAAAATCAGAAATAATCTGAAATAACAGACGTAGAGAAGCACTGATACCTCACAGCGCCAGGGACCTGGGATCAATTCCACCCTAGGGTAACTCTATGGAGTTTGCACATTCTCCCCATGTCTCTCTTCTGGGAGCTCCGGTTTGTGTAGGGATGTGTCGGCTAGGTGGTTTAGCCATTGGAACGGTGGGTTATAGGGATAGAGTTTATCTGGGTTGGATGGTCTTCAGAGGGTTGGTGTGAACTCGATGGGCTGAATTGCCTGCTTCTATACATTAAGGATTCTATGAAAATCTCAGAATCATATAGATGCAAAGAAAAGAAACAGAAGAAAATGGTTAAATACTGCAAAAAGACAGAGACATACACACCATGTGTTCAGGTTCACAGTTCTCTGAAAGTGTAGGTAGACAGGGCAGTGAAGAAGGCTTTTGGCACATTGGCCTTCATCAGTCATGGCACTGAGTATAGAAGCTTGGAAGTTTGTAGCAGTTGTACAGGATGTTGGTGAGGCCGCACTTGGAGTATTGTGTTCAGTTTTGGTTACTTGTTATCAGAGGGCAGAAGAAATTTACAAGGATGGTGTCTGGATTCAGTGGTCTGAGTTATATGGAGAGGTTGGACAAGTTAGGACATTTTTCTTTCAAGCATAGGAGACTGAGGGGGGGCCTTATAGAGGTGCATAAGATTATGAGAGGAATGGATAGGGTGAATGCACTCAGTCTTTTTTCCAGAGTTGGGGAATCAAGGATGAAGTTTAAGGTTAGATGCAATAGAATAAAAGGGAACCTGAAGGGCAACTTTTTAACACATAGGGTGGTACGCATATGAAATGAGCTGCCAGTGGAAGTGGTTGAGGCAGATACATTAACAACATTTAAAAGACATTTGGACAAATACATGGATAGGAAAGCATTAGCAGGATGTGGGCCAAGTGCAGGGAAGTGGGGTTAGCATGGACTGACATTTTGGTTGGCATGGACCGATGCCAAATGTACAGGACATCAACATACAACACACACATAGAGAGAGAGAGAGAGAGATACACACACATACCAGATATTGGTACATACTAGATGGCAACTCTAACCCTAACACACCAAAATAGAGAGACACACACATACACCAGATAGATAGAGGGAGAGAGAAATATAACAGAGAAATATATGCACAGAATATAGTCATATGCAGGATGGAGGGTGGTACACCCCTGGAGTATATAGAGAGAGACATACACACACAGTCAGTTATACAATAAGAGATGATTTTTGTCCATAATAAACTTATTTAATAATACAAAAGAACTAAGCATAGTCATTACCTTTATCTTTACTCTAGTTTTGAAAAGAAGATATGAAACAGCTTCCGAACCATTTCCAGCCCACTCTGATTTTTTTGTTGTTCCTATGTCTCTGACTTGCCTTGACAGGTGTCTCCCATACCTATGTGAGGCTAGGCATGAATACAGGCTGTTTGATTTTCCGACATATTTGTTAACCCTACACAGTGGCTTAGTGGTTAGCACTACTACCTCATAAGTGTCAGGGGCCTGAGTTTGATTTCAGTCTTGGGTGACTGTTTGTATCGAGTTTGCCCATTCTTCGTGCCTGCAGGTTCTCTGGTTTCCTCCCACAATCCAAAGATGTGCAGGTTAGGTGAACTGGCCATGCTAAATTGTGCATAGTGTTCATGGATGTGTAAGTTAGGTGCATTAATCAGGGATAAATATAGGACAACAGGGCAGAGGAATAGGTCTGGCTGGGTTACTCTTGGGAGGGTCAGTGTGGACTTATTGGGCCGAAGGGCCTGTTTCCACATTGTTGGGATCTTATGATCCTACAGACCTGAAAGAAAATTGAGACAGTAGTTTCTTGAAAATATTTGCAATATCTAACAAATGGTTGCAATGGCACTAAGAAATTGCAAATGAAGACTTAAATGAACAAATTTAAGTCTTCAAAGACTTAACAAATTTAAGTAACAAATTTAAATTAAAATTTTGCATATTCCTGGGCACGGTCAGTGTTTCATGAATAATTGTGATAGCAAAAAAAGCAATCATGATAATAAATGGCTTGTCAGATCAGCCATAAACCTAATGTGGACTGAGCTTCCCTTGAAGGCACTTTTGGTTTCATATATCGTGGTCAACGTTCCAAACTTAAAATCAAATGCGTGATAAATTCAGACAGTTCTTGAGCAACCTGCTGTCAAATTGTACTATTGTGCAATATTCAGGGTTGATGCAAGATTCCACAAGACAAAGCAAAAATACAGATCCTCTTCCAATTGGGAAAGTTAGCGTCTGGAAGTTGCAACAATTCCATTCAATATTTACGTGATCTCAGGTTCTGCTTCTTCTATTGCTGTAAAATAGAAATTCATTCTTTTTACAACCAGCTGGGGAAGCAGATTTAACTAGCGCAAGGTGACCCTGGTTTGAAAACTTCTCCATTATCAAGAAAAGCAGCCTGCCTGAAAAGTAGGAACATAATTGCAATTGTAGCTGCTTGGCTTAGCTCTCAGCCAACTAGAATGTTATGCAAAGCATCTTTTTGTTGCACAACAGTAATTAAGTACAGATCCAGCATTTAAAACTAATCAGCTCATTTGATTTTAATAACAGATACACAAGTAAGTGACACAATTTTCTTTTATAATTGAATTCCATTTCATGAACTGTGGTATTTTATTAACATCATTGCTCAAATAATGATGTGACATTGTCAACAGTGTACTGAGGAATTAACCAATTCAGGACAATGCAGTTTCAAAGTTCATATAGCAACTCCGTTCTGATTTTAGTATTAAATAGGCATTATTACAATTTCTTCTGGAGGTGTCACATCACATTTAAAATAGAAAGAAGTTCATTTTGTATATGTATTTCTGCATAAATTAAAATTCGGTAATGTTAACCCCTAAGGAAACAAATTCCAAAGTGGTTATTTTGCTATCTTTGTTCAGGTCTTAAATAGTGCAAATGAAGATACAGAAACAATGAGACATACTGACACAGTCTATCTGGAACAGTGGATTGAATTTTCTTTTACTGTCATATTAGTCTGATTAAACAGAAACAGAATGAATGTTGACGGTATTTTAACTCATTGTCAACTACAATTCTGCATTGAATGATCTGATGAATATTTTTACATCCGCTTACTCATTGATCAAATGCAGTGCCAACCCATCTTCAGATCTGAAATCAGGTCACTGATTATATAGGCAGGATTATTAGTGCTGTAGTATTTAGCAGCAATTCACTGGTAGAGCTTGAATCTAAACAGGAATCATTTAAGTGAATTAATGAAAATATTGCTACCTCCCAATAATTTATCCTGAAAAATCCCTCAAATTGTGTCAAGAGAAGTTCATGGATAATGGAGATGTCCATGCTTTGAGAATTTGAGTTGAAACTAATTCCCTGGCAGTTAGCTACATTTAGAGCAATGAAAATGATGGACAAAATCTCCCTGGTTCCATTTTCAAGCTGCCACTGTGGGACTGGGAGAAAATTTTAGAATTAGAATGATTTACCCAGTAGTGGATGACCCCGTGTCACCTCCTCACCCAAAATAACCCCACACCCAAACCCATTCTGTACAGGGGTCTATCCCCAATAGGCAGGCATCTAGGTGGCATGGTGGTTCAGTGGTTAGCACTGCTGTCTCACAGCACCAGGGGCCCGGGTTCAATTCCTGCCTCGGATAACTGTTTGTGTACACCTTCTCCCCATGTCTGCGTGGGTTTCCTCTGGGTGCTCTGGTTTCCTCCCACAGTCCAAAGAAGTGCAGGTTAGGTGAATTGGCCATGCTAAATTGCCTGTAGTGTTAGGTGCATTAGTCAGGGGTGAATGTAGGGGAATGGGCCTGGGTGGTTTGCTCTTCAGAAGGTCAGTGTGGACTTATTGGGCTGAAGGGCCTGTTTCCACACTGTAGGGAATCTAATCTAAATGTGCCCTTAAGTCTTTGTGAAAAATGGAAACATTATGACGCCCCCTTCCAAGGCTGATCACTCTGACCAGATCTGTAGTATCAGGAACTTGAAGCAGGAATGTTGTTTTCCCCTGGTTGAAGGTCAACTCAAGATATTAGATTAGATTACTTACAGTGTGTAAACAGGCCATTTGGCCCAATAAGTCCACACTGACCCTCCGGAGAGTAACCCACCCAGACTCATTCCCCTATATTTACCCCTGACTAATGCACCTAACACTATGGACAAATTAGCATGGCCAATTCCCCTGATCTGCACATTTGTTGGGTTTGGGAGGAAACCGGAGTACCCAGCGGAAACCCATGCAGACACGGGGAGAATGTACAAACTCCACATAGACCATCGCCCGAGGCAGGAAGTGAACCCGGGTCCCTGGAGCTATGAGGCAGCAGTACTAACCATTAAGAACTGAGGCAAGGAAAGATTTCTTTACTCAAAGGTTGGTGAACCTGTGGAATCCTCCACCACAGATGGCTATGGAGGCCAAGACACTGAACATATTCAAGAAACCAACAAATCACATTTTTAAATTTGAAAAGCATCAAGGGTTTTGGGGAGAAATCAGGAATATGGCATTGAGATAGAGGATCATATTGAATGGTGGAGTAGGCCTAAAGAGGTGAATGACCCAATCCTGGGCTAGTTCCTCTGATTTGATGAACCTGCCTTCAGGGTGCTCTGGAGCAGAGGGATCTGGGTATCCTCATTCATGCATCACAGAAAACTAACATGCAGGTACAGCAGATAATAAAGAAAATGAATAGAATGTTGGCTTTTATAGCTAAAGGAATTGAATATAAAGATTTGGAAGCATTGTTGCAACCACACAAGGCATTGGCGAGACTGCACCTGGAGTATAGTGCACAGTTTTCGTTCCCTTATTTGAGGAAAGATATTGGAAGGCATTGGAAGTAGTTCACAGGAGGTTCAGTAGAGATGATAGGTTTGTCGTGTGAAGAGTGATTGAACAGTTTAAGCCTATAGTCTCTGAAATTTAGAAGAATGAAGGGAGATCAAATTGAGGTATTCAAGATGAGAAAAAGGATGGATAAAATATACATGGAGTGGATGTTTCATTTTGTGGGGTATTCTAAGACAAGAGGACATAATCTTCGAATAAGGGAAAGCAAAGTTGAGGAGAAACTATTTCTCACAAAGGGTTGTGAATCTGTGGAATTCACCACCCCAAAGTGTGGTGAATGCTGGGACAGTGCTAAGGAGGAGTTAGACAGATTTTTCATTGGTAATGGGTTGAAGGGTTATGGGGAGAAGGCAAGAAAATTGGTGTAAGAAGCATATCATCCATAATTGAATGGCAGAGCAGACTCAATGGGTTGAATGGGCTAATTCTGCCTCTATATCTTATGAACCAATTTCACTTTTTAACTGGCTTTCTCTGGAATTGGTCTGAAGCCATAAAGGGTCATCTGTGTATGCATTTTTATAACATTGCATTCTAGCATCTGAGTTGATGTAGCCATGACTGGAGTCCTTTGATTGATCTTGTTGACCTCACCTTGTCGTAATTCACCATGGTTGTAGGCTTGGGAAAGATCAACAATTTTCATTTATTCAGCACCATCATTGAAAATGGCCCAATGCACTTCATAAGAGGTTATCAATTTTAAAAGGAACAACCTGAGCTTGTGGGTTTCAATCCGTGTTTTGTAAACTCTATTAAAAAAAAGCCTTGTGGACTCTGGGTAATGGTAAAATAGATCCCCAATACTCCTTCCCTGTGTGCACATATATCCACTTGGACAAGGGGTTGGAGCATGATTGTATTAAGCAAAAGCTGACCCCTCCATAAAGGGGTTACTCATAAAGGGGACAAGATTCAACCTTCATTTCATCAATTCCCGTGTCACAGTCCATGGCATGGACAGGCCATTTAGGTATATCTATTGTGTATCTATAATTGGTGACTAAACTACCGAGCCAAGGCATCACATGTGGCTGAATATTTTTATGCATAGATTGGAGAGGGGAGTAAAGCAATAGCTACCAACCTGCTTTAAGTGAAGTACTCACCAAAATTGTCTTTAAAAAATTTGCAAATATTTACCAAGTTAACTATTTTATTTGAAGTTCTGGAATAAAAACTGTTGCAATAATATAAACCATTATCAGTGTGAACAAATAAATCATTTTATGATATTTGTCTATGTTATCTATCAGTATATGATAAAATGACACTATCAATAGCTACTAATGTTGATTTGGATTTCTAAAGAAAGCCTATTACAAATTTATACAGTATTGGACTCTATCTATGATTGCAGCATTAATAGTACAAATAGTATCTGCACTAATATCCTCATGTAATGCCCTAAACTTCCCAAAGTCTTTCATGTAGGAACTAATTCAAACACTACCTTTATTTATGAATAATATTAGTTTCTTAACTAGGTTCGATTTTGGATGGCTATTGTTTTTGAAGATATATCAATGTTTGTTTAAATAAAATGAAATACTGCTTTTCAATGAAATCTATAATAATGAGATCTACTTGGAATCAGAGAACCATGTGATAACCTTAATTCACTGTTCTAATGGATAAGAATAATTAACTCATGGGTACCATTGGTGCTTTAAGCTACAAAGGCCTTGAGTGACAAGACAGGAATAACATGAATGTTTTTATACTACAAGGAACGTTTGAAACATTAACAATTATTCTGGAATCTTGTTCGCCTTATCTGCTATACCATGTACATAGTTGTCTTGTTTACTGATTGATATTGCTTTCATTTCAGATTTAGGGATTAGTGTTAAAAATACAACGGACACTGTTCCTCTGTATCTTTATCTTAATACTCAAAATGATCACACGTAAGAAATAATAAATAAACTACTGTGTGATTGTTGAAGTGCAGTTTGTTTTGGTTACAAACTTAAACCATCACTTTCTCTCACCATTTCCAAATATTGTGGGTGTGTAAATTGATGGATAATGTAATTCCTTGCACAGCTTATATACACAAAGTAGTTGCATCATGTACAGCACTTGCTATGGCTCACATCTGGTCATTGTTTCTGTAAGACTTTGTTTCATGTTCGCTCAGAGTGCTAAGGTAATATTCTATACTTACAATTTGAAAAGGTCATTTGACTTCCTGTTGGTTCCCGTCAGATTTGTACAGATGGAACTGGTCATTGTCAAAAAGACTTATTGTTATGTACTACTCAATGTCTATAACTGTTGTGAAAATAAAGTGCCTGTGTTTAACTTGAAGTTCATCAGTTAATAAATATACAAATAGAGATATACATGCAATTCAATTCAGAAAATAAATGTACATTTGCTCATATGAACACACAAGTTAGGAGCAGAAGAAGACTATTCAGCTCCTTGAGCCTGTTCTACCATTCAATTTGATCATAGTTGTTTGGAGTACTCCATGTTTCCACCTACTCTTGCTTCAACCTTAGCTTATCAAGAATCTATTTACCTCTGATATGAGGCAACATGCCAGACTTGTGGACCTAAGGATGAAGGGCAACATGAGGTTTAGCTCAGTCCTTCCGATTTAGACCAGGGATTGCTGCCTGAGCCAAGTTCACACTGAGGAAATCGAGTTAAATATTAAGTACAATGTAGTGGGGTTAATGAGCAACTAACTAACGTGGAACTGTATGTCCCAACTAAAACAGCAGAGTGAAATCATTCTTGTGTACAGTTTTTTTTTAGCCACATTATACAGCAACTGCTTCATGTGACAAGAAATTCATGTTAGTAGCCGCTAGCCAGTAACATCAGGGAGAGAAGAGAGCAGGGAGATAAAGAATCCAGATATAGAGAAGTAATCCTTTAGAAGAATTTACTTGCCATGAACTAATTAATGATTATTAAAGCAACAGCAAAGCTTCCATCACTTGCACCTTAACTAAAATATTCCTGGTAAGATAACACAGCAGTTACACACATACGCATGTGCACAAGTTAATGTTCATGTTAAATACAGGTGTGTAAGTCACAGGTGCCATAAACATCTATTTTGCTAATTCCTCTTTCCCTTCCAGAAGTAATTGGAAAACCGTATCTAACTGCATATACAAGCTGGGATGCCTTCCCAATATCTTGTCTTTCTATGTTCCCAGATTTCAGGCAGATATCAGGCTATGGCTCTCATTCTCTATTCCATATTTTACAACTGTTTGAAAAGATAAATTAAAGGCTCCTGCCTGTACAAGACTCACATTTCCCTGCTGCCCTTGGTGTAACATGCTTTCTCATCATCATCTTGAAGTGGAGAATAAGAATAAGACAAACTGCTTGTTTTGTCCTTTCCTTGGTCTACGTACTGTGTATTATCACCAAAATCATTCAACATATACAGGGAACTAATGTTCAAAACTTAAATATGCTTCAAGGAGTAAAGATCTGAGGCAAGAACGTAACAAACTTATAATTTAAAGGTGCTTGTGTCAGACTGGGGTGTACAAAGTTAAAAATCACACAACACCAAGTTATAGATCAACAGGTTTATTTGGAAACATTAGCTTTCTGAGCACTGCTCCTTTATGAGGTGCTTGTGGAATATAAGCATGTAGGACACAGACTTTATAGCAAAAGTTTACAGTGGGATGTAACTGAAATTATATATTGAAAAAGACCTGGATTGCTTGTTAAGTCTCTCATCTGTTAGAATGGGCCTATTGGTTTCCATTCTTTCACATGTAAATCCCAGAACTTTCTTCAAATTACATTCTCATGTGAACTTTAACAATAGGTGCCATGTTGGCCCAGATAATGCATTAAAGGTGTGAGGTGCCCTGTATGAAGCTGTCTGTGCCCCGATGTTCAGACTGATTCTAATCTTAAAAAGGGATTTACAGAATCTTTCATGGATTCATGCAGTTTTTGAGTGAAATTAAATGTAATTCTGCAAGTACAAATTCATCCCACAAATTTATATGTATGTGTGCATACGTGTGTGTGTGTATGAATGTCTGTGAGACAGCGTGTGTATTTGTGTGAGTGTAGTGTAAAGGGGTATAAGTCTGTGAGAGAGTTTGTGTGTGAGTGTGGGAGTGTATGTGTGAGCATATGAGAGAGAGCTTGTGTATGACAGAGGGTCCGTGTGAGCGTATGGGTCTGTAGGAGTGTGTGCGCGTGTATGTGTGCACACACATGTGAGAGAGAGAGTAGGTGTGGAGGGCAAGAGGGGTTAGTAGTGGGGGGTGAGGAGATGGGTAAGAATGAGTGATGGACGATGCTGGAAGAAATAGAGAGAACAGTGGACCATGATTCTTGGTGAAGATGGGTGTAGTGAGGGAGCAGAGTGTGAGGATGCAGATACTTACCCTCCAGAATGCAGAATGTTATTGACCTTTATCCTGCATTGAATTGAATTTAAATGGATCATTACTGACAGTATCTGCTGCTGTGCCCTTGGCTGGGAATTGAGGGGAAGCTAGGTCAGCCTCCCAACTCCTCCCCATTACCTCAGGCTCCATCATTAAGTCTTCCATGTCCCTGCCTATGCCTTTATTGACCAGATTCTTATGAAATCTTCTCATACCAGGAAATGAGATTCCAATTCCTGGCTTATGCTTGTGATCTGGTAAGCAGCTGGCCTCTAAAGTGGTGCCAGCGATGGATCACGGGAATGTTCCAGCATGGTGGCTCAGTGATTAGCACTGCTGCCTCACAGCATCAGGGACCCAGGTTTGATTCTCGGACAACTGTCTGTGTAGAGTTTGCACATTCTCCCCAGGTCTGCAGGATTTTCTCCAGGTGCTCTGGTTTCCTCCCACAATCCAATAATGTGCAGGTTAGGTGAATTGGCCATGCTAAATTGCCCATAGTATTCAGGGATGTGTAGGTTTGGGGCATTAGTGAGGGGAAATCTACAGTAATAGGGTAGGGAAATGGATTGGATAGGTTACTCTTCAGAGGTTCAGTGTGGATTTGTTGAGCCAAATGGCCTGTTTCCAAACTGTAGGGATTCTATGATTCTGTGATTCAGCAAGAGCTTCCACTGCCGTGGAGCACCAGGTAGTGATGTGTAAGTGCTGTGGGATGGGCAGCAGAACATTGTGAGAGAAAACTCAGTAGAGCCCATGGAGAGACAGCCTCAATGAAACCACACCAAATTAACACTTAGGCGTGTTCCTGGGGAGAATCAGTCCATTGTCAATGTAGTTGTTGTAATTAAGGCTAGTTAAAAAACAGAGAGAAAGTGAGGATTGCAGATGCTGGAGATCAGAGTCAAGAGGGTGGTGCTGGAAAAGCACAGCAGGTCAGGCAGCATCCAAGGAGCAGGAGAATTGACATTTCGAGCATAAGCCCTTCATCAGGAAACAGAAACTGATTAACAAACAGCTTAATGACAGGTCTATATGTGCATGTGGAGATGCCGGTGTTAGACTGGAGTGTACAAAATTAAAAATCACACAACACTACGTAATAGTCCAACAGGTTTATTTGGAAGCACTAGCTTTCAGAGTGCTGCTTCTTCATCGGGTATACTCCACAACCACCTGATGAAGGAACAGCGCTCTGAAAGTTAGTGCTTCCAAATAAACCTGTTGGACTGTAACGTGGTGTTGTGTGATTTTTAACTTTAAGTGTGTTTATGTCTGTGTTTCTTTGTTGGTCTGTGTTTACACCTGTGTTTTGCGGGTGTGTGTGCATGTGTGTTTATGTCTGTGTCCTTGTGGGAGAGTGTATGTGTTTTTGTGTGTGTATGTTTATGTTTCTGTGTGTGTGTTTATGTCTGTTAACTTATTGGTTACAACTTGCATTCAGATTGAGAAAATAAGAGATACAAAAACAGTTAAAAGTTTTTCTAAAAAATTCAAAACTAATTAAATAAAGTAAGGATGGAGAGTCAGGTGATAAGTTGTTTTTGCATGATGAGGGAGTTGGTGAGATCCATTGTGGTTCCCAGTGACCATGTCTGTAGTAAATGTTAGTTGCTGGAAGAACTCTGGCTTAGAGTCAATGAGCTGGAGTCTGAGCTTCAAACATTGGGACACATCAGGGAGGGGGACCTAGACACTGAGCGTCAGGAGACAGTCACACCCTTTAGACTAACTAACTTGAAATTTGGCCAGTGGCCAGGGGCAGGATGGTGTGGCTGTGAGTGAGGCAGATAGAGAGATCCAGGAGGTAGAGTTGCAGGAGCCTCAGCCCCTGTCTTTGTCCAACAGGTTCAAGAGTTTTGCTCCGTGTGTGTTCAGGAATGGGGACTGCAGGGAGGATAAGGTGACTGGCCGCTGCACTGTGGCGCAGGGAGCCATTCAAGTGGATGAACAGAAGAGAAATGTCGTTGTAATTGGGGATAGTACAGTTAGAGGCATTGACACTGTTTTCTGTGACCAGGATCGAGAGTCACAGATGTTGCATTGTCCCCAAAGGTTGCATTGTCTGCTTGGTGCTTGGGATATCTCATCTGGGCTGCAGAGGAACTTGGAGTGGGAGGGTAAAGAGCTGAGTGGGAGTGAGCAGAGAACAGCCTGGGAAGGTAAATGACACAAAAATGTATCTCGTGGATTTGGAGCCTTCACTTCAGGACAGGAACTGAGCGGGAGCAGGTGGGGGGGCAGCCTGGAAAGGTAAATAACATAAAAACTTAACATGGGAATTTGTGGCTTTCATTTCAGAAGTGGAGTGGAATTGAGCTGAACTGGAGCAAGAGCTAGCGGAGAGCAGCCCGGGAAGGGAAGTGATCGATTCTGAGGGTTTTGACTGAGAGGGAAACTGAAAGGTGACATCAGAGGAGGGTTGTGATTTAATTGGCTAAAAAGGCGTCTACTAAATTTTAATCTGTGTTAAATTGAATCTTGTTAATTTATTGGTTACAACTTGCATTCAGATTGAGAAAATAAGAGATACAAAAACAGTTAAAAGTTAAATAAAGTAAGGATGGAGAGTCAGGTGATAAGTTGTTTTTGCATGATGAGGGAGTTGGTGAGATCCATTGTGGTTCCCAGTGACCATGTCTGTAGTAAATGTTAGTTGCTGGAAGAACTCTGGCTTAGAGTCAATGAGCTGGAGTCTGAGCTTCAAACATTGGGACACATCAGGGAGGGGGACCTGGACACTGAGCGTCAGGAGACAGTCACACCCTTTAGGTTGACTAACTTGAAATTTGGCCAGTGGCCAGGGACAGGATGGTGTGGCTGTGAGTGAGGCAGATAGAGGGATCCAGGAGGTAGAGTTGCAGGAGCCTCAGCCCCTGTCTTTGTCCAACAGGTTAAGCGGTTTTGCTCTCCGTGGGAACTACAGGGAGGATGAACCAACTGTCCGCAGCACCATGATGCAGGGAGCCATTCAAGTGGGGAGAGAAAAGAGAACTGTTGTTGTAATTGGGGATAGTATAGTTAGAGGCATAGACACTGTTCTCCATGACCAGGATCGAGAGTCCCGAAGGTTGTGTTGCCTGCCTGGTGCTTGGGATCGGGATATCTCATCTGGGTTGCAGAGGAACTTGAAGTGGGACAGTAAAGATCCGGTGGTTGTGGTCCATGTAGGTACCAACGACATGGATAAAAGTAAGGCAGAGGTTCTGCTAAGGGTATATGAACAGCTGGGAGATAAATTAAAAAGCAGAACCAAACAGTTAATAATCTCTGGATTACTACCTGACTCACCTATTGGCACAGGGTCAATAAAATGAAACAAATAAATGCGTGGCTCAAAGATTGGTGTGGGAGAAATGAGTTTGAATCCATGGGACATTGGTACCAGTACTGGGGAAGAAGGAACCTGTTCCAATAGAATGGTCTACAATCTGAACCATACTGGAAATAGAGTCCGAGCGAATCGCATAACTAGGGCTGAAGACAGGTCTTTAAACTAAATAGACAGGAGGAGGGTTCCGTTTTAGGGGTCATGAGAAAACCCAAATTAAAGGCGGAGGTACAGTGCAGAACTCAGGAGAGGTTATTAAAATCTCCATCACAGCCACAAATAGGACAGAGTGTTTGGAAAGGGTTAGCAATCAAACTTCAAACACACTGAACAAATGAATGACAATGAGAAGAGGGACGGTTACTACAGGACTGTAGGTGTTGTGTCTGAATGCACACAGTATAACGAATAAGGTCAACGAGCTTGTGGCACAGATCGAAATTGGCAGGTATGGCGTGGTGGGCATCATATAGAGGCGTATCTGCAAGGGGATCAGGATTGGGAACTGAATATTCAAGGATATACATCTGATTGAAAAGATAGACAAGTGAACAGAGAGGGTGGGGTTGCCTTATTAGTAAGAAATGAAATTACATCAATAGTAAGAAACGAAGTAGGGTCAGATAGAGTAGAATTTGTGTGGATAGAGTTAAGGAAGAGCAAAGATGAAGATTGCTGCTCCTCCTGCCAGGATCATACTGCCATCCTTACCTGTCCACTGCCATCCTCACACATTCACTGGTGCTCATCAGCAATTGCCCTGTGATATGCATCAGCCAAATAGTCCTGGATTGACCCCTCTTTCTGCTGCCCCTCAATTTGCCCTTTCAGAGGGATCTCTGCAGCTTTTTGGAGCTGATCATATTCCTGACAGTTTCTTTTCTGGACATCACTATTTAGCACGCATCTTGCTCTTACAGGCATCTCTTCAACTGTCTTGTGGTCTGTAGGACAGGCCTATGCTGCAAGCGATTTTTGATATTTATGTGCATTTTTTGCAAGCTCTAATGGAAGGCATTTCTTTGTCTTTTGTCATATCTTGTATTTGCACCAGTAGATAGGTCTGAAGCCTGGTGATAGGGAAATGGAGCTGCAAAGAGAGGATCCAGACCAAAGACATCATTGCTGGGCGAAGAGGGACAGCTTTGAACGAAAACAGGGACAGACGCAAAACATACAAACACAGGCACATGGCACACCATAGGACCGTAAGACCATGTGACATTGGAGCAGAATTTAGGCCATCAAATCTGCTCTGCTATTAAATCATGGCTGATAAGTTTCTCATCCCCATTCTCCTGCTTTCTCTCTGTAACCCTTGATCCTCTTGACAATCAAGAACCTACCTATCTCAGTCTTAAATATACTCACTGACCTGGCCTCCACAGCCTTCTGTGGCAATGAATTCCATTGATTCATCACTCTCTGGCCGAAGAACTTTCTCCTTGTCTCTGTTCAAAAAGGTATTCTCTTTATTCTAACAGTTCTCCTTCCCGGCTGCCCCTCTGCTTGCCGTCACTTCCTCTGCTGCTCCTCTGCTTCTGTGGCAATGAATTCCATTGATTCATCACTCTCTGGCCGAAGAACTTTCTCCTTGTCTCTGTTCAAAAAGGTATTCTCTTTATTCTAAGGCTATGTCCTCAGGTCCTAGTCTCTCTTACTAATGGAAACATCTTCCCAACACCTACTCTGTCCAGGCTATTTAGTATTCTGTACATTTCAATTCAATCACCCTTCATCCTTCTAAACTCCATCGAGCTTAGACCGAGAGTACTCAAATGTTCCTCATACGTTAAGCTATTCATTCCTGGGACCATTCTCATGAGCCTCCTCTGAACCCGCTCCAGGGTCAGTACACCCTTCCTGAGATATGGGGCCCAAAATCACACACAATACTCCAAATGTGGTCTGACCAGAGCCTTATAGAGTCTTAGAAGTACATCCCTGCATTTATACTCAAGTCCTCTCAAAATAAATACCATCATTGCATTTGCCTTCCTAACTACTGACTCAACTTGCAACTTTACTTTGAGATAATCCTGGACCAGAATTCCCAAGTCTCCTTGCACTTCAGACTTCTGAATTTTCTCCTCATTTAGAAAATACTCCATGCCTCTATTATTCCAACCAAAGTGCATGACCTCATACATTCCCACATTGTCCTCCATCTGCCACTTCTTTGCTCACTCTCCTAACCTGTCCAAATCCTTCTGCAGCCTCCCTGCCTCCTCAATGCTACCTGTCCCTCTACCTATCTTTGTATCAGAATGCCCTCAGTTCCTTAGTCTAGATCATTAATATATAAAGTGAAAAGTTTTGTCCTTGCAGAACACCATTTGTCACTGGCTGCCATTCTGAGAAGGACCCTTTTATCCCCACTCTCTGCCTCCTGCCAGACAGCCAAGCTTCTATCCATGCTAACACCTTGCCTACAACACCATGGGCCCTTATCTTACCCAACAGCCACTTGTGTGGCACCTTGTCAAAGGCCTTCTTGAAGTCCAGATAGATAACATCCTTGGCTCTCCTTGGTCTAACCTGCTCATTACTTCCTCAAAGAATTCTAGCAGATATGTCAGGCATGACCTCCCCTTGATGAAACCATGCTGACTTTGTCTATTTTACTATACACTTTTATGTATTCAGAAATCTCATCCTTCACAATGAACTCCAGAATCTTCACCACAACTGAGGTTAGGCTAATCAGTCTATAATATTCAGTTTTTTGTTTTATTCCCTTTTTAAACAGAGGTCTCACATTAGTGATTTTCCAGTCCTCTGGGATCCTCCCTGACTCTTGCAATTCCTGAAAGATTACCACTAATGCCTTCACTATCTCTTCAGCTATCTCCCTTAGAACTCTGGGGTGTAGTCCATCTGGTACAGGTGATTTACTCACCGTCAAGCCATTCAGTTTTTCTAGCACCTTCTCTTTGGTGATGGCCACCATTCTCAGCTCTGCTCCCTCACTCTCTTGACCTTTTGGGATATTACTTGGGTCTTCCACCATGAAGACTGATGCAAAGTAATTATTCAGTTCCTCAACTATTTCCTTGTAGCCCACTACCATCTCTCCAGTGTCATTTTCGAGAAGCCCAATGTCCACTTTTGCTTCTCTTTTGCTCGTTATATATCTAAAGAAACTCTTACAGTCTTCCTCTATATTACTGGCTAGCTTACCCTCATATTTAATCTTCACCTTCCTTGTTTCTTTTTTTGTTGCCGTCTGTTGTTCTTTGCAAGCTTCCCAATCTGTTAGTTTCCCATCACCATTTGCCACATTATATGCTTTCTCTTTTGCTTTTATGCTATCCCCGACTTCCTGCGTTAGCCACGGTTGCCTCTTTCTCCCTTTGGTAAGCTTCTTTTTCCTCTGAATGAATCTCTGTTGTGTCTCTTGAATTATTCCCAGACACTTCTACCATTGCTGTTCCACAGTCTTTCCTCCTAGACTCCTCTCCCAGTAAATTCTACCCAGCTTCTCCCTTATGCCTCCATAGTTGCCTTCATTCAGCTATAATACCATTACTTCTGATTCTACCTTTTCCCTCTGAAATTGCAGAGTAAATTCAATCCCATATTATGATCACTGCCTCCGAAGGGTTCCTTCACTTTCAGCTCCCTTATCAAGTCTGCCTCATTGCACAACACTAAATCCAGTATTGCATGTATTAGCTGCTCTAAAAAGCCATCTGATAGACAATGGAATGATTTTGAATTGACCACATCAGTAGACTTCTGCAAGATTTTTATGTTTTGATGGACAGCGGTGGTGATGTGCAATGACCAATAAGATGTCTAGGACAATCAAGAAGCTTACACTTTTGCTGCATACCAATCTTGAAAGGATATTCTTTCATCATAATGATTAAAAATGGGAATGAACATCAATTCATGGTCAATGTTGGGCTTTCCATGCTATTCTTGAGAAACATACATGATTCAGTTATACATTTTCATCCATTGTGTGATAATGGTACTGTCAAGTTTTCCTTTGCACATCCCAAAAGGTTTGAACTCTTCACTTTCTACATCACCCATTTATCCCTACACAGCCTCTCTAAGTTGAATGACCATATGATCTCCTCCTTGATCAACTTCTTTATCACAAATACAGTTTGGGCCGGTTGTTTTGTAGCAAGAGATAGCTCAACACCTTATTAACTTCCATTCCATTGGCCCATATTGATATTAGTCAATAGTGAGAACTCATCTTTTTCTTTATTCATTTATGGGATATGGGTGTCACTGACTGGGCCAACATCTCTTGCTCATCCACCCACTGCTCATAGACTCACAAAATCCCTACGGTGTGGAAGCAGGCCATTCGGCCTATCAAGTCCAAACCAACCCTCTGAAGAGCACCCCACCCAGATCCACACCCCACCTCATCTCAAGTAAAAGGGTAGCGCAGTCCTGGACTTTGTGGTGCTTCTTGAATTTTCTTACATTGGCACTCATCTAGGCAAGTGAGGGTAAATTATATACTTGACTTGTGCCTTGTGGATGATGTTACAATCAGTTTCTGAGGAGTAAATAAATTCCTCCTTTTCCACTCACAAGCTTGGTATAACAGCATTTGTTTTTTTAGAAACATACCCTTTCCAATTCTTCACCTGTTGTACAACTGCAAAGATGCAAGGCAGGCAGATCTCTTGTGGTAATCAAAATGAAGGAGTTAATTTATTACAAACTCAATTCAGCAAAATATGCAAGCTATTGAGAAGGTAAAAACCCATTTTGATATTCTGCAATAACAGATAAACAATTTCTGGGTGAGAAGACAGTGGAATTTAAAGCAAAAGTTACAGTCCTTACATGAAGGAGCTCTACATTAAAATGCTGGTCTTGAGATCCTGGTGGCACATTGAGCTGGTTCAATGGTTTTGCTGAGTGGGTCTATCCACAATTTATTTCCATGTTTTCAAAGATCTCAGTTTGCAGTTGGTTTTCTCACAGGAATGTTTTTTCCAGAATGGGGAACATGAATTACAAAGGGAGATAGAGAGAGAGATGTTTCATTCTTTCACATTTCTGTTAAGCTTGATAACTTTCAGGCTGGGTAATCTTTTTAAAATATTCCGGCTATGTTTATCTGCTTTCTCTCAAAGCAAAGCTAGTCAATAAGATTGTAAATTAGTTAATGAGATTTAAAGATTAATAGCCCATATTTTATACCATCATGACAGATGGTAAGCAGGAGTCAGGAGATGAATGACTTGTCACTAAAATCACAGTTTATGACTTGCTATTGTAGTCACAGTGATCCAGTCCAATTGCTGATCTATACTTGCATCAACTCAATGTTTCTGAAGCCTTGGCATTTTAGGAAAGGCTTGAAGACTAATTATAAAACCTTAAGACCACAAGGTATAGGAATAGAATTAGGCCATTCGGCATGTTGAATCTTCTCTGCCAAATCAATCGTGGCTGATATGTTTCTCAACCCCATTCTCCTGCCTTTGATCCCCTTACCAATCAAGAACTTATCCATTTCTGTCTTAAGTACACTCAATGACTTGGCCTTCATAGCCTTGTGTGGCAATGAATTCCACAGATTCACCATCCTCTGGTTGAAGAAATTCCTGCTCATTTCAGTTCTAAAGTGCTCTCCCTTCACTCTGAGGTCGTGTTCCAGGTCCCAGTTTCTCCTACTAATGGAAACATTTCCATAATCCACTCTATTCAGACCTGTCAGTATTCTTCAGGTTTCAATCAGGACCCCCCCACTTGTCCTTCTAAACTTCTCGAGTGTGGACCCAGAGTGCTCAACCACTCCCTGTATGAAAAACCCTTCATCTGGGAACCTCCTCTGGACCACCTCCAAAGCAACACATCTTCCTTAGAAATTATTCCAAATATTTCAACAGAATATTGTTAGATTATATGAATGGGCAAAGCTGTGGCAGATGGATTTTAATATAACTGACTGTGAGATGATCAATTTTAGACCAAGAATGGATAGATCAGGGTATTTTTTAAGAAAGTATAAAGTTAAGTAAAGAGATTTGGGGGTTCAAGTGCATTGCTCTTTAAAATTTCATGAATAGGTGCAGAAAATAGTTAATAACTCTAACGGTATGTTAATAGAGGCCTTCATATCTTTTATTAAACAAGAGTATTAAGAGACATGGGCCTAAGACAGGCATATGGAGTTAAGCCTCAGATCAGCCTGGATCTTATTGAAAGGCTTGAGGGGCTGAATGGCCTACTACTATTGCTACTTTCCAAAATGCAGTCTGACAACTCCCGTACACAGCCTCAGCAGTAAATCCCTACATTTGTATTCTAGGCCTCTTAAAATTATTGCTAATATTGCATGTGCCAAATGAACCTGCATGTTAACTTTAAGAGAATCCTGAACTAAAACTCTTAAGTCCCTTTGTACTTCAGATTTCTGAAGTCTTTTTTCATTTGAGAAAACAGTCAATGTCTCAATCTTTTTCCCAGAGTTGAAATATCTCAAACTAGAGGGCATGCATATAAGGTGAGAGGGGGCAATATCAAAGGAGATGTGAGATGCTAGTTTTCTTGCACAGAACGTGGTAGGAGTCTGGAATGCCCTGCCAGGGAAGGTGGTGGAGGTAGACACAACAAGGACATTTAAGAGACTTTTAGATAAGTACATGAATATGTACGGAATGGAGGGATATGGACCAAGGGCAGGCAGAAATGATTAGTTTAATCTGGCGTCATGTTTGGCATAACATCTTGGGCTGAAGAGCCCATGCCTGTACTGTATGGTTCTATGTTTTATGTTCTTCCTACCAAAGTACGTTACCTCACACTTGTCCACATTGTATTCCATCTGCCACTTCTTTGTTCACTTTCCTTCTAAGTCCATCTGCGTACTCCTTGCTTCCTCAACACTACCTGTCACTCTGCCTATCTTGTACCATTTGCAAACTTAGCAACAAGGCCGTCAGTTTCTTCCTCAATATTGTTAATGTGTAACGTGAATAGTTGTGGTCCCAACAATGACCCCTGCAGAAGTCCACTAGTCACCAGCTACCAGCTGAAAATAACCTCTTTATCCTTACTTTCTGGCTTCTGGCAGTCAGCCAATTCTCTGTCCATGCTAGTACCCTGCACCTAACAAGCTCTTACCTTACCTTATGGCTATCTTATTGAGCAGCTTCCTGTATGGCACCTCATGAAAGGCTTTCAGGAAATCCAAATACATTACCAGCTGAAAATAACCTCTTTATCCTTACTTTCTGGCTTCTGGCAGCCAGCCAATTCTCTGTCCATGCTAGTACCCTGCACCTAACAACCTCTTACCTTACCTTATGGCTATCTTATTGAGCAGCTTCCTGTATGGCACCTCATGAAAGGCTTTCAGGAAATCCAAATACATCAAGTCATAGGATCATAGAGTCATAAAGATGTACAGCACGGAAACAGACCCTTTGGTCCAACTCGTTCATGCTGACCAGATATCCCAATCTAATCTAGTCCCATTTGCCAGCACCTGGCCCATATCCCTCTAAACCCTTCCCGATCATATGCCCATCCAGATGCCTTTTAAATGTTGCAATTGTACCAGCCTCCACCACTTCCTCTGACACCTCACTCCACACACACACCACTCTCTGCGTGAAAATGTTGCCCCTTAGGTCCCTTTTATATTTTTCCCCTTCACCCTAAACCTACGCCTTCTAGTTCTGAACTCCCCCATCCCAGGGAAAAGACTTTGTCTATTTATCCTATCCATGCAGATTTTATAAACCTCTATGAGGTCACCCCTCAGCCTTCGATGCTCCAGGGAAAACAGCCCCAGCCTATTCAACTTCAAATCCTCCAACTCTGGCAACATCCTTGTAAATCTTTTCTGAATCCTTTCAAGTTTCACAACATCCTTCCAATAGGAAGGAGACCAGAATTGCACACAATATTTCAAAAGTGGCCTAACCAACATTCTGTACAGCTGCAACATGACCTTCCAACTCCTGTACTCAATGCTCTGGCCAACAAAGGAAAGCATACCAGTAACACCTTCTTCACTCTCCTATCTTCTGCTTCCCTCCCTTTTTAAATAGTATGTTACATAAGCCATCTTCCAGACCTTTGAGACCCTCCTTGATTCTAGTGATTCCTGAAAGATAACTATCAATGCCTCCACAATCACCACAGTTATCTCCTTCAGAATTCTGGGGTGTACTCCATCTGGTCTGGGTAATATATCCACCTTCAGACCTTTCAACTTCACCAGCATCTTATCCTTAGTGATGGCCACTACACTCACCTTTGTCCCCTGACTCTCTTGAAGTTCGGTATGCTGCTGGTGTCCTTCAGAGTGAAAGCTGATGCAGTTCATCCATCATTTCCTTGTTCCTCATTACTATTTCTTCAGCCTCAGTTTTCAGTCATCCAATGTGCATTTTTGCCTCGCTCTTACATTTTGGATATGTTAAAAAAAACTCTTGCAATTCTTTTTGTATTATTAGTGTTACGGAGATGTGGGTGTACTTTAAGAGAGTTAAAAGCAGCAGAACTACTGGACACAGCACCACATGATCTCAATAAGGCAACAATGTAACACTTGGTTACCTCATTGCCTGGAGACAAAAACAAATTCAAATTCAGCCAATCAGTTTAAATTATACCCCAAAAAATATCAAACTCCAATCCAGTTTGAATTTGGTTATACTGACAATCTAAAAAACAATGAGACAATCCGATGCTTTGGGGGTATTAAACTGGGGAAAATTGAACAGTTGAGAGGAGAACTGACAAGCCCAGCATGTAAACAGACTGCTTGAAAATAGCTCTCTTAAAAGTACCTTTTCGATCAGTAACCTGTGACGCAGAAATTCCTAAGAAGAAAAGAAGACACAGGAAGATCCAAATAGAAGAACGACAGCCTGGTTTTGAGATAAGAAGTCCTGTTTTGTAAATCTTAATCGGGAGTTTTATTGGACTAGTATTATAGAAGGGAAGGTGACAGATAGGTTAGAGTAAGGAATGGTAAGTAGCTGTTAGTTAATTATTCTCTGTTATACTTTAAGAAATAAAGTTGTTAATTTTTACTTTAAACAGTCCTTGCCCACTCGAATTTTTACAGATGACTGCTCGGGTTAAATCGTTTTTGTGTTGCTGGTTTTAAATTAAAGGGGAGGGTTTACCCCGTGTTGTAACACTAGCAAGCTTACTCTCATATTTCATCTTCTCCCTTCTTATTTCATTTTCAGTTATCCTCTGCTTGTTTTTAAAACTTCCCAATCCTCTGGTTTCTCACTAATCTTCACCATAAAAATGTTTTATCTGTTGCTTTTATTCTGTCCCTGACTTCTCTTGTCAGCCATAGTTGCCCTTTCTTCCCTTTATATTGTCTCTTCATTTTTGGATGAATCTGTACCGTGTCTTCCAAATTACCCCGAGAAACTCCTGCCAATGCTACTCCACCATCTTCCCTTCTGGGGTCCCTTTCCAATCAGGTCAGGCAGCATCTAGGGAACAGGAGAATCGACGTTTCGGGCATTAGCCCTTCTTCAGGAAGGGCTAATGCCCGAAACGTCGATTCTCCTGTTCCCTAGATGCTGCCTGACCTGCTGCGCTTTTCCAGCAACACATTTCCATCTCTGATCTCCAGCATCTGCAGACCTCACTTTCTCCCTTTCCAATCAACTCAGGCCAACTCCACCCTCGTGTCTTTGTAGTCATCTTTACACAATTGTATTATCATTACATGATTCCAGCTTCTCCCTCTCAAACTGCAAAGTGAAGTCTACTGGGATTCATAACTTTGTAAGATCATAAGATATATGAGCAGAATTAGGCCATTCAGCCCATCGAGTCTGCTCCGCCATTTGATCATAGCTGATATGCTCCTCACCCCCATTTTCCTGCCTTCTCTCCATATTCCTTTAACCCATTACCAATTAAAAATCTGTCTAATTCATCCTTAAATTTACTCACTGTCACAGCGTCCACTGCGCTTTGGGGTAGCGAATTCCAGAGATTCACAACCCTTTGGGAGAAGTATTTTGTCCTCAACTCTGTTTTAAATTTGCTATCCCTTATCCTAAGACCATGACCTCTTGTCCTAGAATGCCCTTCAAGAGGAAGCATCCACTCCACATCTATTTTATCCAGACCTTTTATCATCGCGAATACCTCAATTTTATCTCATCCCCCTCATTTTTCTAAATTCCAGAGAGTATAGGCCTTCTCTCTTCTTATGACAAATTCTTCATCTCTGGGAACAATCTAGTGAATCTCCACTACATTGTTCCATCACTTTAAGTTCCCTAATCATTTCTGCCTTATTACCCATCACTAATTCTAGAATTGTCTGTGGGCTCTACTACAAGCTGGTCCAGAAAGAAATCTTATAGAAATTCCACAGATTTTAGGATCTGCTACGAATCCAATTTTCCCAGTCCAGCTGGATGTTGAAGACCCCATGGTTATTGTAGTAGTGTCTTTCTCACATGCCTTTTCTATCTCCTGATTATTTTCTTCTCCACATCCTACCACTGGCAGAACTGTACACAACACCCCAGCAGGGTCTTTTTCTCTTTGTATTTCCTCAAGTCTATTCACACAGATTTTACGCCTCCCTACTCCATATAACTTCTTGCTCTGGTTTATTTTCATTTCTTACTAACAAAGCAACCCAACTCCTCTGTCCATCTACCTGTCCTTTCAATAGGATGTGTAACCTTCGATATTTTATTCCCAACCCTGTTCCCCTTACAGCCACTGCTCTGTATTGCCCAAAAGATTGTATCCATCTGTACTACAAGCTCATTTATCTTGTTCCATATACTGTGAGAATTTAAGCACAACACCCTCAGTCCTATGTTGACCAATCCCTTCTCATTGTTGTCCTATTATCTGCTGTGCCTGAAGTTAAATTTCTGAGCTTTTCCATACTCTCTGTGCTGTTACTTGTTCTGGAACATTAACAAGCTCTCCTGAGTTCCCCAAAAGTCCTTGTGAGAGAAACGTCGATTCTCCTGCTCCTTGGATGCTGCCAGACCTGCTGCGCTTTTCCAGCAGCACATTTTCAGCTATAAAGTCCTTGTGACCTTAATTTGCACCATCAAACTACCTTATTCCAAATACTTTGTTCATTGAGATACAAAGTTTGGTCTATTATCAAATTTACTTATGTTTTTATGCTTCCTTGGTACAATATAGCTTTCACACATTCTGTCCCTTCCTTTCCTTTTCCGGTAACAATCAGCCCCATCACCAGTCTACAATCCTACCTTCGATTTTATCATTTTTCACACAACTGAACCCTTCCCCTATTTCAACTATTTTATATGAAGCCCTATTCACAGTCCTGGTTATGTCATTTATTAGGACACTGGTCCCACAGCAAGCCAGGTAACACCAGGAGGTGGAGAAGTTGATGTTTTGGTTATAACCCTTCTTGAGGAACCATTTTAGATGCAAAATGTTGACTTCTCCCCCTCCTGATGCTGCCTGGCTTGCTGTGTTCTTCCAGTTTCCTGCCTTTACTTTGGGAGTCAGGGGGCTGAGTTGAGTATGTTTGCCATTACAAAAGAGAAAGTGCTAAAAAAGCTAAAAGGTCTTAAAATTGATAAATCTCCTGGCCTCGATGGGCTACATCCTAGAGTTCTGAGGGAGGTGGCTGAGGAAATAGCGGAGGCGTTGGTTGAGATCTTTCAAAAGTCACTGGAGTCAGGGAAAGTCCCGGATGATTGGAAGATCGCTGTTGTAACCCCCTTGTTCAAGAAAGGATCAAGGCAAAAGAT
>NC_057730.1:2164451-2169372 GCF_004010195.1 Chiloscyllium plagiosum | reverse complement strand
GGCGAGAAGACTAGGACCCGTGGACACAGTCTTAGAATTAGAGGGGGTAAATTCAGGACAGAAATGCGGAGACATTTCTTCAGCCAGAGAGTGGTGGGCCTGTGGAATTCATTGCCACAGAGTGCAGTGGAGGCTGGGACGCTAAATGTCTTCAAGGCAGAAATTGATAAATTCTTGATGTCACAAGGCTACGGGGAGAATGCGGGTAAGTGGAGTTGAAATGCCCATCAGCCATGATTGAATGGTGGAGTGGACACGATGGGCCGAATGGCCTTACTTCCGCTCCTATGTCTTATGGTCTTATGGTCTTTCTACTTAGGATTCCAGCATCAGCAGGTTTTTTTGTCTCTAGACACTGGTCCCAGCATAATCCATTAAATCAGAACAGCTCTTTCCTTGCTAAGTTCTGGTGCCAAACTTCAATGAATTCAAACCCTTTTCTCTCACTGCAGTCTTTGAGCCATGGGTTACCTTTTTAATCTTGTGACCCTGTGCTAACTAGTGCTCATGTGGTAATCTGGAGATTATTACCTTTTTGGTTCTGCTTTTTAATTTAGCCCCTAGCTGCTCATATTCCCTCCGCAGAACCTCTTCTTTCATTCTACCTGTATTGTTAGGACCAACATAGACCACAACAACTGGATCTTTTCTCTCCCACTCCGAGTTCCTCTGCAGCCCAGATGACATATCCTGAACTCGGGCACCAGCTTGGCAATGTAGCCTTCAATATTCTCAGTCTTGGCCACAGAGAACAATGTCTGCTCCCCTGACTATATTATCCCCAATTCTAACTTCATTCTCTTTTCTTCCCCTCTTGAATGGCTCCTCGTACCAGGGTGCTGTAGTCAAGTTTGCTCATCCTCCCTACAGCCTCACTCTCATCCACACAGGGAGGAAGAATCTCAAAGCTGTTAGACAAGCTCAAGGACTGAGGCTCCCTCAGCACTATCTCCAGGATCCTTCGACCTGTCTCACTCGTGGTCATACTCTCCTGTCCCTGACCATTGCCAATTTGAGGTAGTTCATTGAAGGGGAGTGAGTCCCCTGTGAAATACAGAGTTCAGGTAGTTCTTCCCCTTCCTGATGTGTCACAGTGATCAAAACTCAGACTCCAGCTCATGAACTCTGAACCAGAATTCCTCAAGCAACCTGACGTGATCACTATGAATCACAATGGGGTGCACCAGTTCCCACATCATGCAGGTACATTGCCTCTCACGTATGGCTTGGTCTTGCATTTCTCTTTCATTAAGAACTAACTAAGTTTGTTTTTTTATAAAAAATTCCTATTGTTCTTTTAGTTTGTAATCTGTAAGTATTTCTCCTATTTACCTTTTATAGTAACCTATAATAGGTAGTGAGATTAGTAGCCAACCAATGAACATACATTTTCCTGTGATGTCATTCCATTTTGTGCCCATGATCGTGGGCTTCAATCTATCTGATAAACAAAAAAGTTACAAACATTGAGCCAAAAAACTCCATCAAAAAGTACTTCTTCCCCGCTGCTCCGAACTTCCATGCTGCGTCCAAAGTCCCCAAGTATATATTCACATGGGCTGTGCCTCACTCTGGATGGGATATCTCCTTCCTGACTGTGCGAAGCCTACTTAGCCAATGAAACAAATTTAACCAATGATTGACACACTGGTCTTATTATTGTTTCTTGCTATTGGCATTTGCATTCCTAAACACACTAAATCATGTTATCTCATCTTTGCTGATGTTAGCACTTACTTTGTAGAGATCTATCAGGCAAATGTGTTTAATGACTATAAGCCACGTGACCTTAGCATGGATGTTTGCTTTGTGTTTTTCATCTGGTTGCAGTGTACTTAATGAGTATGTTAGGAGTTGTACTTAAACATTGCCTATCGTGTACTTGGTCATTCCAAAGCGCTTCACAGCCAGTAGATTATATATTGAAATGCAGTGTTATGAAACTTCATAATATATTATTATTATTTGATAACACATTTATAATATGGAAGAAAATGGATGTTAGCTTTCACTCTCCTAATCCTCAATTTCATCTGCATCCTCAGAGGATTGTTCTTCATTCCAATAGAATCATAGAATCCCTACATTGTGGAAGCAGACCATTCAGCCCATCAAGTCCACACCAATTCTCTGAAGAACATTCCATCCAGAAGCAGCCCCAACCCCATCCCATCCCTGTAACCCTGCATTTCCCATGGTTAATCCACTTAGCCTACACATACTTGAAGACCATTGGGGCAGTTTAGCATGGCCAATCCACCTAACCTATACATCTTTGGACTGTGGGAGGAAACCAGAGGACCTGAAGGAAACCCACACAGACACGGTGAAGTTGTGCAAACTCCACACAGACAGTTGTCAGAAGGTGGAATTGAGCCAGGTCCCTAGCTGCGGTGTTAATCACTGAGCCACCACGTCAGCCAATTTCATCAGTATCCTCCCTTTTTTGTCTCAGATTATGAAGCGCACAACATGCCACAATGAGGTGGGACTTCCTTTCTGGGCTAATTTGAAGGACCTTGCCAGAGCTGTGTAAGTATCAAAGCCTCATGTTCAGGGAGCCTCTTAGTCTGTTCCACCGTGGCTCTGCTAAACTGCACTTACTGCAGTTGTCATGAACCAGGTTTGGAGGAGGCTGCCCTTGTCTCTCAATAGCCACCCCTGTATGGTCAGAGGGCCTTGGAGAGAAGCAAGTACTTCTGAGCACTAGCCTGTGCATAGGAGAAGTCAGCAGTGATGGGAAACCCTAACCGTACATGTTCAACCGTTAGGAGGACGTGAGGACTTCAACCTTGATGGCAAGAGTCAAATAGCTGTGGGCCCTTGTGAAAATGGCATCAAGAATATCCAGCTAACTGGAGGATTGGGAGGTACCCTATTGGTCCCTAAAATGAGCAGTGAGCAAAGACATTAAGGGTAGCTGTGATCCTGATGTTATTGCAATGGGATTAGCACCAATTTTTACGTGAGCACCAGTCCTCACCTATCCACTAGGCTGCTAAATGATAAATCAAAATAGCCTTCATATTCTGCAACATCAACACCTTTCAACATTCACAGATAATTGCAGCAAAGCCTGTAAGCTCCTGGGTCTCACCATGATGCTCCTCCTCCTGCCTCTCAGTCTGGAGACTGTACAGCAGCTGCTGGAAGTTACTGGTTTTGCTGGGCTTATTGACAACACAGTAAGCACTCCATCCTTCTGTATTGGTGTCACATTAGTACGAAGGTCGCACAAATACTAGGCATGACATTTTGCTTCTGCCAGCAGGTAATCTGCAGAGAAAGTCTAATAGTCAGTATTATTCAAGGGATGCCTGAGCGCACATATCCTTAACCTCATAGTATGCCCTCACAGAGTGAGAAATCTGCATGTTACAAGGAGGTCATAGCCTTGCCTCTATAAAGAGCCCTGAGTTATGTAATCTTACGAAATACACAGTTGACAACCAAAGCATCTCGGTTTCACTAGGAGTGGACTTCTACCAGTAGACTATTATGAAACACATTCTGTCATAAAACCTTCCGACCACATTCCAGCTGATGTTCTCGTTGGCTTTTTTTTTGTGTGTGAGCATATGGCAGCTGCTTTGTATGGCCTTGCGGCAGTACGTGTTACATACTTAACATGGCCAAGTGGAGACTTCCCAATACAATAAGTGCAACAAGCTCACATCCTAAGATAGTCATCAGTGGGCACGATGTGATTCGTTGACAATTGTTGACCTCCAAACGAAATGAGACTTTAAGGCAGATGATAGCATTTCCTAATCAGTAAGCAGGGCCTCAAAAGGACTTTTGTAAACTCTGTCCCTGTAAAACGTAAACAGTACCTTACTGCTTCCACTTTGCATGTATCCGATTTGGCAATTTTATTGTGCAATTGACTTTCGATCTGATGGTGTTAGGAACCAAACACATGTTCTTTTGTGTGAGTTGCAGATCCACAGATATCACTTTATATTTTTACATTCCTATTCCCAGCTAGCCCTGCTGTCCCTGCTGACCCTTCAGCCTCTGACATTTCATTTAAGCCTGACAACGTCAATAGTAATGTTTACCACCACTTTACCTCTAAGCCAATGACTCTGGTGGTTCCTATGCCTTTGTTGTCCCCATATCAGCTGATGTAGAGGCCAATGGAACTGAGACCTGTAGAACCTGCCCTATTCTCTATATTGACCCCTTATCACTGTCAGGATAATTCCCTCCATAATTCAGTGCAATGTGACCCATCTCCTGACTTGATCTGTCCACTTTCACCATGGAACCATGGACTACTCCCTGATAAACTTCTTGAATATTAACAATTAGATTCCTGTAGTTGACTGATTCTATATGACCCATGGCCCATTCAAAATGACCCATGGCCCCTTCAATAGGATCATGATTGATCTGATTTTAACCTCAACTCTACGTTCCTCCATATCCCTGATAATCTTTCATTCTTTTGGTCATCAAGAAGCTATCTATTTATGCCTTAAAAATATTTTAAAGATTCTGTCACCACTGTCTTTTGAGGAAGGGAATTCCAAAGACTTTCGACTCTCTGAGGGAAAGCAAAATTCCTCATCTCAGTCTTAATTGGACACCCCTTATTTTTTAAATATGACCCCTAATTCTCGATTCTCCCACATGTATTAATTAATATTTGTAAAACATTCAACAGGAGCATATCAGTTTGCTTTAGATGACATCACATTGAATTACAGAGCAGGTTTGAAAAGCCAAATGGCCTATTCTTGTTCCTTAGGTAAAAACAATGACTGCAGATGCTGGAAACCAGATTTTGGATTAGTGGTGCTGGAAGAGCACAGCAGTTCAGGCAGCATCCGAAGAGCAGCAAAATTGACATTTCGGGCAAAAGCCCTTCATCAGGAATAAAGGCAGAGAGCCTGAAGCTTGGAGAGATAAGCTAGAG
>NC_057730.1:2133265-2164423 GCF_004010195.1 Chiloscyllium plagiosum | reverse complement strand
GAAGATGAGGCGTTCTTTCTCCAGGCGTCTGGTGGTGAGGGAGCGGCGGTGAAGGAGGCCCAGGACCTCCATGTCCTCGGCAGAGTGGGAGGGGGAGTTGAAATGTTGGGCCACAGTGCGGTGTGGTTGATTGGTGCGGGTGTCCCAGAGATGTTCCTTGTTCATACTTTCATACCTTTAACACGACATAGGTTTGAATCTTGAGAGAGCAATGAAAAGGATTAGGGGAGTTGGCCAAAGTACAGAACATTTGCTGAGACTGTTTCAGTATAGGAATTGGGATGTCATGCTGAGGTTGTACAGGATGTTAGTGAGCCCTCTTCTGGAGTACTGTCTGTAGTTCTGGTCACCCTGTCATAGGAATGCTATTATTAAACTGGAGAATGTTCAGGAAAGTCTTACCAGGATGTTTCCAGAATTGGAAGATTTGAGATACTAAAATAGACTGAAAGACTGGGACCTTTTTCACTGGAGCATAGGAGGTTGACAGGTGACCTTTTTGAGGTTTCCAAAATCATGATGGGCATAGATAAGGTGAGTGACAAGGATCTTTTCCTTAGGGTGGGGGAGTTTAAAGTTAGAGGGCATATTTTCAAGGTGAGAGCAGAAAGATTTATAAAGGACATGAGGGACAACTCTTTTACACAGCATGGTTTGTGCGTGGAATGAACTGCCAGAAGAAGTGGTGGATGCAGGTACAGTTTCAACTATACCTGAAGGATAGTTGGGTAAGTACATGAATTGGAAAGGGTTTGGTGGGATATGGACCAAGTGCAGGCAGGAGGATCAGCATAATTTGGGAACATGGTCGGCAGGGATTATTTGGACCAAAGGGTCTGTTCCAATGCTGTATGATGCTATCTGATTACCTTTGGTTCAAAAAACATTTTGGTTAAAATGGAGAGAGAATTGAGGGAGTTATGTTCAATTGATGAACAGCAATGAATTGACAACTTGGTGACTCATTGAGCAATTCAATGCGATCCTCCAACAGGCCTTTACATGGAGCCCAGTTCTCCAGCTGAAAAAAAGAAAGGACTATTTAAATGTGCAGCTGGCCTTGTTGTAGAATCTTGATTGCAATTTCCATGGAGAAATGAACAAATATGTGACAACTGAGCTCTAACAAGAGGTATCAAAGGGATTGGCTCTCCAGTGGTAACCCTTTCTCTATTTATCACCTGTATGGAAAAGCAAAGATCATTTCCACTCTTCCTGGGCCCATAAAAATCTTGCAGCCACAGCTGGCCCATTCTACACCCTGCATCCACGGAAGCTCAGAAGATCTTCTGAGCACTCTGTTCCCTCGACCAACCTGTTTGTCAGTTCTGTGTTGCCTGCTAGTTACTCTGATCTGTTTTGGTGAGTTACAGCTGGGTGCCTGTTTGGTGCTCACTCAACTGGTGAAACCTCACTAAATCCTAACTCTATAAATGAATTAGATCTCTTGAGGACAACCTGGATAATTTTACTTTTGGACTTATTTAGGAATATCCTTCAGAGACTGTTCTCTCCACACAAAACATAAAATAAAAGGAAGAGATATGTTCTCTGTAAGAACCGAATAGCTTCTATTTGATGTCTGGGGTGACCTGTTCAATTCATGAATGATTGCAGTGGGGTGTCAAAAGACAAATGCAATCTCATGTCAAAACAAGCAGGAAAATAGGCAGGGCTTTTGCCCGAAACGTCGATTTCGCTGCTCCTTGGATACTGCCTGAACTGCTGTGCTCTTCCAGCACCGCTAATCCAGAATCTGGTTTCCAGCAACTGCAGTCATTGTTTTTACCAGGAAAATAGGCATGTCAACATTTGTTGACATTTGCTGATTCTGCTGTTAAAACTACAAGTATTTTGAATGGCTGGCAAAGAAATAGATTGCATCGATCTAAGAATAGAAGGTTTAGGAAGAAGAGGAAGCCATTCAGCCCTTAGATCCTGCTATGCCATTTGTTAGAATCATAGAACTCTATCTCATAAGCTTTCAATGCCTTATCAATCAAAAGTTTGCCTGAATCAGCCTTAACTGCTCTTTATGGAGGAGAATTCCAACTTAAAATAGCTTTGAGAAAATAAATTCCTTCTCATCCAAATCTTAAATGGGAGACCACTTTACTGTAAGAGACGCCATCAGCTGCTCACTGATGGATCTCCTTTAGTAGACAGATGCCAGGATTTCCTTGTTCTTCATACCAAGCTAGAACCAACTAATATCAGATGGTGAAGGATGACCACACAATGTCTTGGCAGAAGGGGTTTGTTTTTGGGTAATGAACCACTGCTTGCTACAAGGGTCAGCATCTCTCTGCTTCATCTGTTCAATTAAAACCATTAATCCCCCAAACTTCGCTTAGACAGCTCATGCTAAATGGTTGTTTCTTAAATAAGTTCTGTCATACCACTTGTAATATCAACTCCTTACCCGGTAATCAGTGACTTGTGGATCAAATTGTAAAGTGTGTGTTTGTTGAAGATATTTCCAGAGTAACTGGTACAGTAAGTGAAGCAGCAATCTCCCCCTTTTGAGCAGTGATGGGCAGATAGATAACGTCTGAAAGGAGACAATGGCTATAAATGACCCATTGCAGTTCATTCAACAAAACTAGCGTCAGAATGAATTATTGTTCTTTCGGATCCCCAAAAGAATGAAGGCAAATCTAGAACACATTGGCAATACTTTTTAACAACAAATGTTTTTTACTGGTTCACTGTTTGCATGGACGCATGTCAATATAGAGCAGGTCACAGATATGTGAGTCACAGCTGAGATATCAGTTCTGCTGACTGCATTTTGTGGGATTTTTTTACATAATGTTATTAATTTTCCCTTCAATTTGTACTTCCTGATCTGATTAAACATTTTGATGCTCTTTTCACAGTATACAGTTCAGATTATGTGTTTTCTATATAATACTGTGTACATACAATAAAATTTCTGTGAAAATTTTAAGTGGCCAACTATATGAGGTATGCAATTAGACCCTATTTTTAAGTGATAATAGATATAATACTATCTGTAATTCAGCAATATTACTTAAATATATGTCAGAAACCAAGATTAATTCAGAAGGTCAGGAGGAATGGGATTCAGGGGAACATAGCTGTCTGGATACAGAATTGGCTGGCCAACAGAAGACAGCGAATGGTAGGAGAAGGAAAATATTCTGCCTGGAAGTCTGTGGTGTTCCACAGGGCTCTGTCAGACAGCAAGTGGTAGTAGAAGGAAAATATTCTGCCTGGAAGTCTGTGGTGAGTGGTGTTCCACAGGGCTCTGTCCTTGGGCCTCTAATGTATGTAATTTTTATTAATGACTTGGATGAGGGGATTGAAGGATGGGTCAGCAAGTTTGCAGATGACACAAAGGTTGAAGGTGTCGTTGACTGTATAGAGGGCTGTTGTAGGCTGCAGCGGGACATTGACAGGATGCAGAGATGGGCTGAGAGGTGGCAGATGGAGTTCAACCTGGATAAATGCGAGGTGATGCATTTTGGAAGGTCGAATTTGAAAGCTGAGTATAGGATTAAGGATAGGATTCTTGGCAGTGTGGAGGAACAGAGGGATCTTGGTGTGCAGGTACATAGATCCCTTAAAATGTCCACCCATTTTAAGGGATCTATGCAGTGGACAAGGTTGTTAAGAAAGCATATGGTGTTTTGGCTTTCATTAACAGGGGTATTGAGTTTAAGAGTCGTGAGATCTTGTTGCAGCTCTATAAGACTTTGGTTAGACTGCACTTGGAATACTGCGTCCAGTTCTGGTCGCCCTATTATAGGAAAGATGTGGATGCTTTGGAGAGGGTTCAGATGAGGTTTACCAGGATGCTGCCTGGACAGGAGGGCTTATCTTTTGAAGAGAGGTTGACTGAGCTCGGACCATAGAATGCGTTGCCAGTAGCAGTTGTGGAGGCAGGGTCATTGGGGACATTTAAGAGACTCCTGGACATGCATATGGTCACAGAAATTTAAGGGTGCATAAATGCGGATCAGTGGTCGGCACAACATCGTGGACTGAAGGGCCTGTTCTGTGCTGTACTGTTCTATGTTCTATGTTCTATTAACTGGGTTTGAAATGCTTAATTCAAAGAAAAATTGCAATCCTTTTTTAAACTTGCTTGGAAGCCTTAACTTATATCTGCACGCAGATATAAACAGATATTTACAAATCTGCACATAACACTTTCTCTGCCTGGAATATTTGTGCTTTCAATATTTTAAAATTTTTCATTTTTCTTGTACAGGTCACATGTTTAAATCTCTGCACAGATTTAAATATGCAAAACATTTTCTATTTCATATGATGTTCCTCATGTATGTTTGACCAGTTGTGTCAATTTTAAGATGCATAAAAGCATAAATGAAAGTTGACAATTGACCTCCTTTTCTACAGAATCACTGAATATAAACTGACAGTTCACATCTTAGTAATGCTTTTGCTAATCGATAAAATTATACTTGGGTGGGATTTTCCCTCTTTGTTGCAGAAGGAGCAATGGCAAGGGAAGTGGGAAATACACTGAGAATGAAAACAAATCAGATTGCAAACATAGAGAAAGAATTTTCAGATTTTCCCCGAGGCATTAAATGATGATATCAGAATTGGTGAGTGGTAACAGTTTTATCTCCATGCATTTGTATTTTATTAAAGCCCAAACAGACTTCTTTGTACACCTCATCTATTTCTGCTCTCCTCTACCCAGGAACTGGATGAAGCAAACACCAGCCATGTAAATCCAAGAGGGGACCTGGTGACAGCAGCTCATTGAATGCTTGTCACCGGCTTTGTTGCACTGTTTCTTCACCAAATCATCCTGGTGAACTCCATGGTCACCATCCTTCTCGACACTTCATCCACACAAGTGGATATCAGCAGTGCAGGGATCCTCTGTGGCCGTTCCCTTCAATAACAAGTATACCGCTTTGGATACTGTTGGGGGGGATGACTTACCAGGGTAAGCCATGGGGTACAGGTCTCTGGCACAGAGTCTTTCACTGTTGCTCAGAAGGGAAGGGGGAAGAGGAGCAGAGTATTAGTCATTGGGGACTCCACAGTTAGGAGGACAGATAGGAGATTCTGTGGGAATAAGAGAGATTCACAATTGGTATGTTGCCCCCCAGGTTTATGGTGTCTCGGATAGTGTTTTCAAGATCTTGAGAGAGGGGGTGCAGCCACAAGTCGTGATCCACATAGCCACCAACGAATTTGGTAGGAAAGGGATGGGGATTTAAGGCAGAAATTTAGGGAGCTAGGGTAGAAGCTTAGTGCCAGAACAAGCAGAGTTGTTGTCTTTGGTTTGTTACCCTTGCCACATGCTAACGACGCGAGGAATAGAGAGCGAGAGAAAGAGGAATTGAACACATGGCTACAGGGATGGTGCAGGAGGGAGGGTTTTGGATACCTGGATAATTGGGGCTCATTCTGGACTAGGTGGGACCTCTACAAACAGGATGGTCTACACCAGAGGAGTACCAATATCCTGGGGAGGAGGGGGTGGGGGAGTTTGGAATTTGCTCATGCTTTTCAGAAGAGCTTAAACTAATTCATAGGGGGAAGGGAACCTAAATTGTAGTTCCAGTGTCTGGGAGGTTGAGAGTACGGAGGTCATAAATATGGTTTCAAGGTCACAAGAGTGCACTGGCAAGCAGGAAGTTGTTTGACGTGTGCATACTTCAACGCCAGGAGCATCTGGAATAAGGTGGTGAACTTGCAGCATGGGTTGGTAGCTGGGATTTCGATGTTGTGGCCATTTCGGAGATATAGATAGAGCAGGGACAGGAATGGTTGTTGCAAGTTCCGGGGTTTAGATGTTTCAGTAAGAACAGGGAAGATGGTAAAAGAGGGGGAGGTGTGACATTGTTAGTCAAGGACAGTATTACGATTGCAGAAACGACGTCCAGAGATGTAGAGGAAAGGGTAGCATTCTCAATAGGAGCAAGAGTAATAGGGTAGTTGTTATGGGGGCCTTTAACTTTCCAAATATTTAAAGTTCAAGTACTTTAAATGGGTCATTTCTTTGTGCAATGTGTGCAGGAGGGTTTCTTGACACAGTATGTAGACAGGCCAACAAGGGGCGAGGCCACATTGGAGTTGGTAACGAACCTGACGAGGTGTTAGATTTGGAGGGAGGTGAGCACTTGGTGATAGTGACGACAATTTGGTTTTATTTACTTTAGCGATGGAAGGGGATAGGTATACAACAGAACAAGAGTTATAGCTGGGGAAACTGCAGGTGGTGTTCACCCTTGAAACATAGTGCTTATTCAAGGAACAGCTACTGTGTGTCCTTGATAAGTATGTATTGTCAGACAGGGAGGACGTTGTTGAATGCAGGAGCAGTGGTTTACTAAGGAAAGTGAATCTCTTGTCAAGAGGAAGAAGAAGGCTTATGTTAGGATGAGATGTGAAGACTTAGTTAGGGTGGTTGAGAGTTATATTTAGCCAGGAGAGACCGAATGAGAGAGCTAAGAAGGGCTAGGAGGGGACATGAGAACTCGTTGGCAGATAGGATTAAGGAAAACCCTCAGGTTAAACGAATATTTTTCATCAGTATTCACACCAGAAAAAGACAATGTGGTTGAGGAGAATACTGAGATACAGGCTTCCAGAGTAGATAGGGTTGAGGTTCACAAGGAGGAGTAATTCTGGGAAGTGTGAAAATAGATAAGTCCCTTGGGCCAGACTGGATTTATCCTAGGGTTCTCTAGGAAGCCAGACAGGAGATTGCTGTGCCTTTGGCTTTGATCTTTATGCCATCATTGTCTACAGGAATAGTGCCAGAAAACTGGCAAAAGGCTCTTACTGTCCTGTTTTGGAACCATGAGGTCATGCTGCAACTGTAGAAAACTCTGGTGGGGCTGCATTTGGAGTATTGGGTACAGTTCTGGTCACCGCATTATAGGAAGGATGTGCAAGGTTTGGAAAGGGTTCCGAGGAGATTTACTAGGATGTTGTCTGGTATGGTAGGAAGGTCTTATGAGGAAAGGCTGATGGACTTGAGGCTGTTTTCGTTAGAGAGAATAAGGTTCAAAGGTGACTTAATTGAGACATACAAGATAATCAGAGGGTTAGGTGGGATGGACAGTGAGAGTCTTTTTCCTCAGATGGTGATGGCTAACATGAGGGGACATAGTTTTAAATTGAGGTGTGATAGGTAGGACAGATGTCAGAGATAGTTTCTTTACTCAGTGGAACCCACTGCCTGCAACAGTAGTAGACTTGCCAACTTTAAGGGCATTTAAGTGGTCATTGATAGACATATGGATGAAAATGGAATAGTGTTAGTTCGATTGGTTTCACAAGTGGGCACAACATTGAGGGAGAAAAAGCATGCACTGCACTGTAATGTTCTATGTTCTATTTTTATGTCATCTGCAAATTTGGCTGCAGTTCATTCACCAAAGGGTCAGGGAGGTCTGAAATGCACTACCTGAGAAGGAGTTGAGGCAGGAAACCTCACTTGAAATGTCAGAATATTTAAGACGATGGGCCAAGTGCCGGGAGGTAGGACTCCTAGAGATTCCGAGTTGTTTTTGTTGGTGAAATCTCAATGAGCCTTTCTGGATTGTATGTTGTTTGATTCTATTGTGTGTAAAGTGGCAGCATTGTTCCCTACCTTACAACCTTTAAAATACTTGAGTGGGTGCAAAGATGGTGGTTGTGAACGGAGCTATGTAAATGCAAATCTTGCATTCATTCTTTGCAGGCAAGAACTGAAACACTCAATTGAAAATTGGGATGGTTCGGAGGGAAGAATTGAAGGAGTACAGATATTTCAGAGCTTTCGGAGGCAAAGAGAATTTACAGAGAGAGGGAAGGCCAAGGTCATTGAAGGCAGTTTTTAAGTGAAATGATGTGAGCTGGAAGAGCACAGCAGGTCAGACTGCAGGAAAATCAACTCTTTGGGCTGAACCCCTTCGTCAGGGTGCTGTCTGACCCACTGTGCTCTTCTAGTTTCCCATCTATCTACTCTGACTTGTAGCATCTGCAGTCTTTACTGTCTCCTTGAAGTGAAATGATGTTCCCAGTTGCCCTTCATTTAGAATGAGATATGAACTCTACGTTATGACATAGAATGAGGAAACCACTTTGTTTAAAATCATGGCTACACCAATGTGCATGAACAAGAGTTGTCGTTTTGAAAGCAATTAGTGCCTGTTAATTTATGGCAGGTATCTGGCAAAATAAATGACAAATATAGCTGGAATTTCAACCTGATTTATTAATGAAAGTGAATGAGGGTTTTTTTGAGACTGTGTACAGAACGATTGCAAGTTGAGGCACTATTTTAAATCTCTCCTGACATCAACGGAAATAAGAAAATCAAAAAGAGCTGCGAAACGCACTGCTGATTGACACTTCATCAAGTCAAAGTTCCACTCGAAATTTTTAACTGTAAAGCTCTGATCATGACGTAAAAGCAGAGAGCTGAGAACACCAGCAAACCATCTGTCATCTCAAACAGCTCTGACAAATTTATGAATTAACATTTCACAAGATATATAGAAGGTGCTTCTAAAAAGAAAAAGCGACTGGCTATCTAATTGGATGGGAAAATGAAAAAGAGAAACCACTTTTCTAGGTTTTGTTAATAACATGTTGGTGTGATTCTAAATTTGGGGCATTAGTGGATGCACTGAATTGAAAAGCATTTTCTCAGAATCCTTCAAAAAATGAAACTGGCCTTTTTGCTGTTTTTAATTTGTCATCATCCTCATTTTTCTGAAATATTTGTATGACACAGAGAGCATTCTGAAAGTTAGGTGTGGTCATTTTTACTGTCATTGATAGAAAGGACAAAAGGGAAATGTAACTTGTTCTTTAGTCAGATATGACCAGCTGCAAATTGCCAGCAGATGCTGAGTGATGCAGAAGTATTTTTAATAAAATGTGGTTTGAATCAAGTCCTGATTGAGCAAAGCAGAGAATCATTGCTTTGTTTGTGATCCCCATCCAGCCCCAAACATCGATCCAACCTACGCTTCTCATTGCCTTATCTGCAACCTAACTCTGTTACAATGAGGACCCACATCCATGCTGTACTCCTCAGCATTCAAGCACAGGGATTGCTGCACACTCTTCAATCCATCCTCCACATGACCAGAGCCTGAATCTATAGCCCTCATGAATCAGCAGTCCCAGAGGGCTGGGGGAATCTCAGTCAATGAGTAAGTTCAAGACAGAGACTAATAGATTTCTAGTTAACAATGACATCAAGGGATAGAAGATAATGCAGGACTATGGCAATGAGGTAGATGATCAGTCATGAATAGTGAAATAGTGTCGAGGAGCTTCCCATTGTCAAACTGTTCTCACCACCGCCAATATGACACAATTTTACATTAGTTTACAGGAAACCACAAGGCTAGTGAAATGGAGGGGACATAGGGTAGATTAAATTTAATGCAGTGAAGTGCAAAGTCATTTATTTTGACCAGAAGAACACGGAGAGAGACAGCATAAAGTGGGATACTAGAGCAGAGAAACCTGGGTACAATTCATTGAAGGTATCAAGGCATCTTGAGAAAGTGAGTAATAAAGTATACATAATCCTAGGCATTATAACCTTGGCACAGGGTAAAAACAAAAGCTTATGATCATTAAAGTTATGATCATACTTTGTAAGTATTGATCAAAATTATAAATATTAGGTCAAATGGATGGTTGTATCCAATTCTGGGTAATACACTTCAGGAATAAAGATTGGAGAGGATCCACAAAATATTTACAGGAACAGTTCCAGAAATGAGCGACTTCAGTTCATGGGATAGATTGGAGAAGCCATAGCAGCTTTACTTGAAGAGATGGTGGTGTAATGGTAACGTGTCTGAACTAATAAGATCCTAGGCAGTAAGTCAAGGTCTGGGAGATGAGTTCAAATCCCACCATGGAAAAAAAATGCTTGGAATTTTAAAACAAAACTAACCTAATGATAACTATATAATGATTGTCAACTGTTATTAAGAAAAGACTCAAGAGGATCTTGTGGTGCAGTGATAGTGTTCCCTACTCTGAGCCAAGAGGCCTGAGTTCAATTTGAACTCTCTCCAGACGTGTGTAATAATGTCTAAACAGATTGGCTAGAAAATAACTTTAAAAAGTCATTTAGGAAGGAAATCTGCCTCTGATCTACATGTGACTCCAGACTCAGTGTAGGATGGTTGACTCTGAAATGGTCTAGCAAACTCCTCAACACCAAAAAACATAAGGAGGGACAATAAATGCTGACCTGGCCTGCAATGCCACGTCTCATGAATGAATATAATCAGGAGAATTTTGAGTGCAGGTTTAAGAAATGTTCCAAATATTAGGGGTTCTGGACACAGCCAAGATAAACTGGCAAGTATGAAGCACACTTGTCGGCTTTAAGAGTATAAGGTAGTTAATATAGTAATATGGTAAAATGAGAGCCAAGACCCCAGTTATTAAAAATTATTTGAATAACCAAACTCTTGACTCTTCAGAAGTAATGCTAGGCTACTTTATTGTATTTATTAAGAAGCAGCAGTTATGATTTGATATAATGGCTAAATAAATGGGAAAAGTCTACATCCTGTGTTAGTTGAGATCATTTCACTGATAGCAGAGGGTGAACCAAATGGTTTCCACACAGTGCTTTAATCTCAATGGGTTTTTTTTTTCAGGCAGCATCTGCTCTTTGGCCATTGAAATAGCTCAATAGAGATCAGTATCTTGTCACCCTTTATTTATATATGAACAATCCTTGACTTTAGTACTTCCTCTTCAGAGTCAGCTGCCAGAATGCCAGTATCATTGATGCTTCCTTTTTTTAAAATTTTACAAACAATTAACATTAACAGTCATAGCTTCCCTTTTTCTCTGTCAGCTTGGGCAACTTGATTGGACCAGATTAACAGCCCCAATCAGGGAACTTATATTCTATGAGGACTAGCTGGCTGACCTTGTTACAATCATTTCAACCATGCTATTAGGGAATGCTCTCCAGAGTCTTTCCCATGTTTCCTGGTCCCGCATCAAATAGAGGAAAACAGTTGTGCACCAAGCATAGCTACAGGAAGAGAGACAGAGAACTGCCCTCTGTCCCTTAGCGCAGGTAGATGCAGCCTGTTTCTTAGAGATCGGGCTTTACCTTGTTTATCACTCATTTGAAGTCCTCTGTCCAATGGGTACAGAACAAGTACCCAGATGTCAGAATGATTGCCTCCCACTTTGTCCATCTCCCAGTTGAAGGTCACTTTAAATCATACCAGGAACATCCCTTGGCTCTTTCTAAACACTCGAAACATTTGCAGGGATAAGAAGGCAGATTGGGCACTATACATCTTGGAATGCAAACATCAAAGGCTGACACAAACAATCCAGATGCTTTCAGGAACTGTCTGTGTCTATTTCCATAGAGAGGAAGAGAAAAGTTCTCTGCTGAAGTAGTCTTACGCTATGTGTATCAATTCTTAATAAGATATCTCTGTACCTAGTCTAAAAACTATCATTTATTAAAGATCCAATTTCTTGCACTCGACCTGTGATATCCTCTCGCTGGGAGTAGTTGACGGTGAAATGCTTATTTTCCATCACTCACTGCGATATGTAAAACATAACGTTTACTAACCCTCTGTCTGAAGGTAATGGTTTGTGGCTTGGTGGTGAATCTAGTTTTAAACACTAGGGATTGTGGTTCAGGATCTCTGCTCTGACATGACCACCTCTACTGCATTTGGTGCAGGTGAAAACAATGGAATAAGACAGTGCCGAGTTTCCTGGTCTCTCTTTCCTCTGGGTTCTATCCTTGTTTAGCTGAGCTTTTCTGATTCTCTGCACCTCTTCTCAAGTCCCTCTCAAGTATCAGCCTCTGGAAAACATAATTATTAGTAACTTGCCAATGTCAATACTCATCATCTTCATATTTCTCTTGTAGGTGTCCTTGTGGAGGTATAGGTGTTGGAGAAGTCAACAACCATTGACCAGTTCACTACACAAGTCTTTAGGTATCTGGCTGTCATTGATTGCTGTACATGGTTGAGGGCAATATTGTGATGATACCGTGCCTTTATGTGATGTGGTCTGTGCTGTTTCTCTTGCAGAGGGGTGTCATCACAGTGGTGGCAAAATGTTTCATTCAGATTGATAAACAGCTTTGAGTTCACCCTGGGTGCCTTTTAAGTAACATAGTCACACGGACCAGAAGACTTCAGTTTTGCTTTCAGTTAGTTAAGAAGGTTTCTGCTGGCAGCTGGAGCTAAAAGCTTGAGCTCCCAACTGTTAGAGATAAGTCTTCGACAGAGAGGTTTCCTCTTAAAACTCAAAAAGGGCGGAATGTTTCTTTTGGTGTTTCTTTTTACTGGACTGGAGAGAGACAGCAATGAGAATAATAACAGTGTTACTGAATTGCCCTTGCCAAGGATGCGGTTAATGAGATGCTGCCTATATTGGAACAGTTGATACTAGTGGTAAAATAATACATTATCTTGTTAAGTATTGCAATGGACTAAAGTTACACCAATTCATCTTTTTGTTGTACAACTGTGCTCAGAATAAAGTATGTTTTTATTCAAGCTTAGTGGTGGACTAATTGAATCATACCTGGCAGTGCCTTACACTTGCCTTATATATATTAAAAAAACTTAGGATCTAGGCCATCTCCTACAGTCAGACACAACCACCAAAAATAAATTTCCCTCCCCACCTCTATCTGCTTTCCGTAGGGACTGTTTCCTTCATGACTCCATTGTTAGGTCCACACTCCCCACCAAACCTCTCTTTCCATTTGGCACTTTCCCCTGCTGCTTTAAGAAGTGTAAAACCTGTACTCCGTCCAAAGCCCCAAACAATCATTCCAAGTCCAGCAGAGATTTAGTTGTACACCCCCCAACCTCATTTATTGCATCCACTGCTCTCGATGTGGTCTTTTCTACATCAGAGAGACTGAGGCAAACTCGTGGAGCGGCTCAGGGGTCATCACTGACCCATATGCATCAACCAACCCCACCTTCCAGTGGCCATCCATTTCAACTCTCCCTCCCATTTCCCCGATGACATGTCCATTCTGGGCCTCCTCCATTCCAAGGCCAACCTCAAACTGAAGGATGAACATCTTCTGCCTCGGGAGCCTACAACCACACGACATGAACATTGACTTCACCAGACTCCAAATCTCCCCTGCCCTGACCCTATCCCAGATCCAACTGTCAGACTGAGCTACACTGTCTTGACCTGACCTACCTGTCCACTTTCCTTCCCACCTAACTGCTCCACACATCCCACCGACCTTCGCCTACCTATTACCATCCCGACTACCTTTCAACTAGCTCCACCCCTTCCTTCATTTATTTCTCAGCCCCCTGCCCCCTCCTCAGTCCTGATGAAGGGTTAAGCCTGAAATGTCGACTCTTTTGCTCCTCAGATACTGCCTGACCTGCTGTGCTTTTTCCAGTGCCACACTTTATTGACTCTAACTTTTCCATCATCTGCAATTCTCACTATCTCCTGGTTATGTTGTTCCACACTCTGTTACTCAGATTGGACTTGACAATTGTTTGAAGGATGTGTTGATGTCAGCATCATTGCAGATTGCTGATGATTGTGGAAGGCAGATAGGTGACATTTTCAACACCCTCCAGCATCACTCCATCAATATTTTTAGGCAGCTGAATTGCAGCATCCTGTAGCATGTATTTTGTCTTCCTGATGCTCAAACCAAACACTTTATAGATGTAAGAGTGTCTTGCTAGCAATTATATCCCAGGCCTGCTGCAGTCCTCAGTGAAATCCAATGCAAACTGGAGGGACTTTAGCTCATTTTCTGCTTAGGTAACTTACAGCTTTCAAGATTTAACAACTTCAGAACATGAATACCATCCTCCATTTTGATAACAAACCCTTTACCTCTCCACTTGAACCAACCCAGAGTCTTGATAGCATGGTTTGCTCTGAGCTGACTTTTCTTGCTATTCACATCTACCATTAGCATCTATTTTGCTTCATTTTCACTCTCCTATTTCCATTAACACTCCCTTTGTCTTTTGCTCTGGGCACCTGTTCTGCACATCCTCCAACTTTGTCAACAGCATTAAAAACAAAGCAATTTCCAGCTCCATCCCTCCAGTTCCAAAGAATATTGGGCTTGACATGCAATTTCTATTTCTCTCACTCTCCACAGACGTTGCACGACTTGCTGGATTTCTCCAGAACTTGCTTTTATGTCAGAGTATCTGCCTATTTGTCACTGAAGATGCTAGTGTGGCATTGCCAATATTAAGAAACTCTCCAATGGAGAACTGATGGTCCTTGGTTAATATAAACTGAAGATCTGTGGGTGCTGGAAATCTGAAACAAAACCAGAAATTGTTGGAGAAACTCAGTAGGTATGGAGATAAAACAGAGTTAATGTTTCAGGTCCAGTGACTCTTCTGAAGAAAAGTCACTGAGTACAAAATGCTAATTCTGCTCTCTCTCCACAGATGCTGCCAGACATGCTGAGTTTCTACAGTCATTTCTGCTCTGTTGCTCCTTAGGCACGGCTTCCATCAGTTCTGGTATATACCTGCAGACATCGTCTATCGATGTACTGAAGGAGTACAACAACAGCAAAAAGGAGAATATGCCAAAGAAATTCAGAATCAAAGTGGAATCCTGTTTGATTTTTTTACCCATCTAATGATAGTCCATCATAGCTGACCATAACCCTCCAATTGTCATGGAAACAGGGGACTGCACTGAACAACCTCAGAGGCAGCTTCCAGCCTTCAGCAGCTGCAATGGATTGCTCACATGTTCATTCAAGCCGAGACATCATGGTCTCATTTGCTCACAGTGAAATATAAATAAAAATGTCATGTATAGTGAATAGAATGTGATGATTAACAAGACTCATCTGTAAAATATTATCACCATTACAACTGTTATAACTATATTTCAAAAAGGGGTTCATTGGCAGTGAGGGACTTTGAGACTGCTGGGCTGTGAAGGCTCTGTATAAATGCACATTCTTTTCTTCTTTCCTAATTTAAGAATTCCAGTTGTAAATTAAAAATCTGCTTCAATTAATAACTTTTGATTTGATTTTTTAGTGGTGTTTCCAGCTAATCTCTGTAAATAAAAAGAAGAATGAAAAATAATTTATAGGAGCATTACTCCGAAGAGGAGAAAGTGTCAGTTTATATAAAATATTCATGTAGTGCCTGAAGAGGTTGCAGTGTTAAATGAAAGTGTGTCAATGCCAGCAAAATGAAAATGAATTAAGAGAAAAATAACACAATGGTAGTTGTTGATCTGTGAAATAAGGAGAACCATTTCTCAATTCAAGAGCTGCTCCGTTTATCATGAGGTCACTACAGTTCTTGATCACAATCTTAGGCACTGAATAATTCTAATTGCCGTCACGGTCAGAATAATGGCCTCTGGGTCACAAGAACATGCTGTGCGTAGGGAAAGATCATTTCACAATGAAGGTGTACAAGTGATCAAGGTTTTTAATATGTGCATTTAGTAGTGAATGAAAAACTGAAGTTTCGGTCCAAATGTTTTGTTTTTACTGTTTTTTTTAAAGAATCCTTTTATTAACTGTGATTTGCTGTTTGGATTTTGCAGGTAATGGACCCGATTACAATGTGATGGCTTTAATTTACTGTAATGTAGCATCCCTACCTTGAACAGTCCTTGCTCTTGTCTGGTTCCAGATTAAAGTGTAGATGAAACACACTATTATAATGTTATCCTCAATAAAATAACTTAGAAGACAGCTGGAAAACACAGTTTTTAATCTTAATTGCCTAACACAGCAGATTCTGCTCTTGAAGAACTGGTCCTATTTGAATTCTATCTATTTTCACCTAATTAATGAAAACAAAAACACATCTTAATGTTGTTGAGACTTAGTTTAGCATTTTCTCTTCAGTTTGATTTGATAACAATCCTTGTAACTCCAGTGGAAATAAAAAAAAGCTGCAAGTTCTATATCCCCACCTACATTGATAGAAATATGAAAATCATTCAACTTTCAATTCCATACACAAACTATGGGCTTCAAATCCACAATTACTGAGGAATTCCGTCTGTGTTTGTGGTAGACCTTTGAGTATAGGGGTTGGGACATCACGTTGAGGTTTTACAGGATGTGAGGCCTCTTCTGGAGTACTGCGTCCAGTTCTGGTTGCCCTGATATAAGGATGGATGTTACTGAGCTGGAGAGTATTCAGAAGAGAGTTACCAGGATGTTGCTGGGAATGGAGGGTTTGAGATAGAAGGTGAGGCTGAGAGGAAAATCACATTCACCAGAGAAATGGTACTGAGAAAATTGTTGAAGCTGGCAAGTGCCTAAATCATGATGGACTTCAACCTTGGGTCTGAAAACAGGTTGCTAGTGAAATAGTTGATCAATTGATTTTAATTTTCCAAAATACCCTCGACTTGGGGCAATCCTATTAGATTAGAAGACAGCAGTTGTAATTCCGTTGTTCAAAAAGGGAGCAAGACAGAAAACAGGAAACTACAGGCCAATTAGCTTAATGAACAGTTAAAGAAAAAATGTTAGAATGTATAAGTAAACACATTATACACATTATACACGCAATTGGAAAAGTTCAAGGTAATCAGGCACAGCCAACATGGTTTTGAGAAAAGGAAAAGAAATTTTGACCAATCTATTGGAGTTCCTTGTGGAGGTACCATGTGCTGTGACTAAAAGAGAACCAATGGAAATATTTTACTGAGATTTCCAGAAGGCATTTGATGAAATGCAACATCAAAGGTATAGAAGCTCATGGTGTAGGCAGTAGCATTGTTGGGATGGTTAGATGCGTGGCTTGCTAGCAAAAAGCAGAGAAGGCACAATTTAATCATTTTTAGCTTTGCAATATGCAATGAGTGATGTGTTGCAGCAAGTGGACATGAGATCTCATCTGTTTGCAAATTACATAAATGACTTAAATGAAGGGATGGGAGACATTTTTTTTTACTTCAAACTGGATCGAGTTTTTAGCCCAAAGTCCTATCTAATTTTTTTTGCCACATCTTACCAAACTCATTGCATTGATTATGTACCCCATTCCAATGGTATCCTTCACATCCAATTCTAGCCAATTCTTCGTTCCTCCGACAAGTTATCAACTCTGTCAAAAGGCCAATACTCCTTGTACCCATGCTATCTTTGAAGTTGTTGTGCACCCAGACAAGCATTGGCAACCTGGTGTTGCCCCACATTGGCGATGTCATGGTACAGCAATCCCAAATCCACACTGCCCATGGTACATGGCTCTCACATGGACAACCTCATTTTCTCCCCTTAGTCACTGTTCCATCACCAGGACACCCAGTTTACCTGTGTTTAGTTACAACCATCTTAACACTCTACATTAGCTCTACCTTGTCCCTAATACCCACTGGATGCCCTCAGTTTGTCATTGTCCAGTTGACATTGACTCTGTCCACCCTCAGTATTGTCTCAACCATTTTTGAGTTGTATTTCACCAGGTATCCCCACATCAACCACTTTCCTGTCTGGAGCCTCTAGGTCCCCTTTCTCTTGCTCTACCACCCCCTCCACCCCTCCACCCCCAACAATCCACTTCCATTTACTTTTCCCCATATGGATACCTGCCACATTTGCACTTCAGCTCAAACTGTCCTCCCTGCCCCCGAATTCCGACATCACACCTTAATGATTCCCCCTCCCCCTCAATTTTTCTGTGCTGTCCTGTGGTACAATGGTAATTGCTGCCACTAAACCCTCTCCTGTAACCTACTATGTCCCCACACACCCAGCCCATTCACTTTGAGACTCCACCCATCACAGTTCATGTTCCCACCCTTTTGCCAGTGATCCTCTGCTGCCCATACAGCACCTCCCACCTGAACAATCAATAAACAATCCCTCAGGATTGGATTCATCCCTGACTTTTAAAAGACCTCGATGAGCAGCCCTTAGACATCACTGACGCCTATCTTTACAGTTTCCCAACTGAGGATTCATGATTTTTTTCCTGACTATTGCTTCTTGCCCTCCAGGACTGACCACTGCCCAGACTGAAATCGGACTCATCCCCTGTCCCAGCCCATGGACGACTGACAGTGGCCTCCGAGCAGACTGTACTTGACTGATAGTGCTCCCCTGGACTGAGGACTAGCTTTCACCCAGTTTCAGGCATGGCTATTTATTTCTGAAGATGGGCTTATGCCCAAAACGTCAATTCTCTGCTCCATGGATGTTGCCTGACCTGCTGCGCTTTTCCAGCAACACATTTTCAGCTCTGATCTCCAGCACCTGCAGTCCTCACTTTCTCCTCCTATTTATTTGAATGACCAGGCAATCTGGCACAAATAGAAGGTGTTAGATTAATGGCTTTGAGTGTGCTGTAAATAAGAGATCCCACCTCCCCCTCCCTCACACAGATCTGTAATGCCAAGCAGCCTTTCAGTGTGTCTATGCAAATCAGCAACTCTCTATAGCAGCCCAGAGTGTACTGAGCTCTGGCTGAAGCTCCACTGTGCTCACAGACCTGGCACAGCGTGACACAGCAAGGCAAGGCAAGGATGCTGTGAGATTATAGGTAGGCATAAACATAGGCTTCACTGCAGCATCATGGGACATCCTTCAAGCAACTGATTGCAGGTCATGTCATTTGTAATCACTGCACGTTACATGTGAAATATATGCAGTGTCCAAATGTGGGTGCAAATACTCGCCCCAAGAAAAAAATGACTGTGTCGTTGGTCAGTGCAGGTTGAAGACAATCAGCTCTATGAAGCTGGAGTAATCTCCGGTAACCTTGAAAGAAGCACGCGTGGGTCACAATGCCCTCAGCTCTTGCAAGATCTTCTGGGCTGCACAGGAGCAAGGAACTGCTCCCTGTCCACCTGAACTGAGTGCTATGTGAGATTTGCTCATGTGCAATGACGTAAGGCTGGGAGAAGTAGGGTTCAGCATGCATGGAGCACTTACACTGTACTGCCCCATATTTACCACATGACTGGTGGAGGCACTGTTCCAAATAAGTCCCTATTTCAAATTGTCAATATGAGTCAATATATTCCTTGTCAGAACGTTCCCTGTCTCACTGTATGGAGGACACTGTCATCCGACATTGTAAGGGTTGTAACAGTTGACTGTTCTCATCGCTGAGAACCTGTTCTGTTCCTTAAGCTTCCAAAGCAGGTTCATTATGAGTGTGACTGGTAGCTCCAGTCACAGAAGGGATTAGCATTGCAGTGGTTGCTCGAGGAAGAAGACGCATGGAGATAGAAGGGGAACAAAAACTCAGAGAGCCCAGGAGCAGCAGTAACCTCTGGCAGGAGGCCAGGAGTCTCCACATAAAGAGATCACAGCTGAATGCAGAGGAAGCACTGGAGGACTTTTTGTCCTTGATGCCATTTCCTCCGGGTAAGTGAGACACAGTGTTGGCACAGACTGAGAATGTCCCAGGACACTGTCACTAAGCTGTGCCAGTTGCTGAAGTGGGAACTGAGACCTAAAGCAGCAGCGGGCCATCCTGCCTCGTGCCCATCAAGGTGACAAATGTATGGACATTTGTGCAACTGGGTCATTACAAGGATCAATGGGGCACCAACAACTATATCAGGTCAATGACCATGCCATCCATGCAAGGTCACACTGGGTCATTTTACTCCTGCAGGACAAGGTCAGTGCTACAACCCAGGCATAGCTGGCATTCCCAGGTACAAGGTGGCATAACTGACCACATAGGGCACTGAGAGAGCCCTATCATTACGATATGGTGTTCATCACCAGGAAGGGGTTCCATTCCATCAATGAGCAAGTGACTTGTGATCAACAGTTCCATTTCTTAGAGGTTTGTGTCCAGAGATCCCGAGGGATGCCACAACTCCTACATCCTGGAGACCTCTCGTGTTTCTGCTGTGTTGAGGGTCCCAAAGTTTCACAGGGCAGGTTACTGGGGGGGATAAGGTCAACCATGGCTGATGACTCCATCATACAACCCCTGACTGAGGCAGATTGGTGATATGATGTAGACTGTAGGTAGAGAAGATGATAGGACTATTCACAGCACAGCATATGTGTCATAGTCCTAAATACCGTAACCTGCACAATTGGAGCAGCCAATCAGGGGATGTGTTTGAGAGCAATGCAATGTCAAGCATAAGACAGAAAGAATTTCGTTGGTACCCTGTTCTAGTAGATTTGAGCTGGGTACAGTAATCATTGACTGTAAAATGTACTATCTCAGGACTAAACAGGCAAGCAATTTGTTTGAGTTCTGACAGAGAAATACAGTTGAGGTTTGTTTGATTTATATTCACTTTTGGTGTTTTTAAATAGAAGTTAATCTGGAATCGTTTGAAATCAGTCATCAGATGGTCCCCACACTGAACAATGAGAAGACTCTGGGCTAGAGTGTGTACTGGGGCAAGAGAAGCAGTGACTTTAAAAGGGGATTAAGCCAAGATGCAGCTAAGAGCTGCGTGGTCTGAAGTTGAAACGCAATAGATTTCAGCATGTGCATGGATGTATCAGCCATGCCACTGTCTGTGCCACATTGATGATAAAGAGTGACTCTGGACTGCCAACACTTGGCTGGTTGCATGGCTGGGGTTCCAAGCTGCCATTGGCACCAGCAATAATAGATCATTCAGGAATCGTGGTCAGTACTTCTCTTTACAGCAAGTGGGAAAATGGGAGTATTGGGTAAGAGGGGCATGATAAGTAATTAATGAGGCAAGTTTAGGAACAATTTTGTGATAAAACAAACCAGGCATCATGGAGAGAAACCCTTCAGAACACATGGCATTTGGCTAAAATATGGCAAAGATTGTCCCCAGGCTTTGTGGCCCATGATACATGAGCACCACTCAGATTATATCACACTGGCTGTCGTGTCTGGTTCAAAAAGCCACATCACTCCCCTCAATCCAACCATCAGTGGGTCCCTGGGGAAATCACACTAGTGCTCAGTTCACATTAGCCTGTAGTGACATATACAAAGGCTTCATGCCTGTACATGGGCCCAGTGATCCAGGAGGGAACCACTTATCAGCAGATCCCTCAGGACTGAACTTGAAAAGAGAGGTTTGTTCATGTCATGCTGTTTCACACTTATAGAGTCACAGAGTCATAGAGTTATATACCATGAAACAGACCCTTCAGTCTAACACGTCCATGCTGACCAGATATTCTAAATTAATGCAGCACCAGTTTCCGCCATTTGGCCTAAATCTCTCTAAGCCTTCCTATTCATATGCCCTTTAAATGTTATAATTGTACCAGTCTCCACCACTTTCTCTGACAGCTCATTCCATACAGGCACCACCCTTTGTATAAAAACCCTTATGTCCCTTTTATATCTTTTCTCTCTCACCTAAAACTTTTGCCTTCTAGTTTGGAACTCCCCTACCCTGGGAAAAAGCCCTTGGCTATTCATCCTATCCATTCCCCTCATGATTTTATAATCTCTCCAAGGCCACTCTTCGGCCTCTGATATTCCAGGGAAAATAGCCCAGCCTTTTCGGCCTTTCCCTATAACTCAAACTCTCCAATCCCAGAAACATCCTTGTAAGTCTTTTCTGAACCCTTTCAAGATTAACAGCTTCTTTTCTATGGCAGAGAGACCAGAATTGAATGCAGTGTTCCAAAAGTGGCCTACCCAATGTCCTGCACAGAAGCAACATGACATCCCAATTCACTGATGGACAGTTCATGACTCTCAATGCACTGAGCAGTAAAGGCATGTGTACCAAATGCCTTTCTCATTAAGCTGTCTACCTGTGACTCCACCTTCCAGGAACTGTGAACCCTAAGGTTCCTTTATTTGGCAGCACTCCCCAGGACCTTCCCATTAAGTGTATAGGTCCTACCAATTTTCCTTACCAAAATGCAACACATCACATTTATCTAAATTAAACTCCACCTGCCACTCCCATAAACTCAACTGATCAAGGTTCTGCTGTACTCTGAGATAATCTGCTTCACTGACGACTACACAACCAAGCTTGTTGTCATCTGCAAACCGACTAACCATACCTCTTATATTCACATCCAAATCATTTCTATAAATGACAAAAACATCTCATGGTGCTGCCTCACCCCAGGAATCGATGCAAGTATGCATTGCGCTGTTAAAAATAGCACAACTTGAGTGAATCTCTCCCTCACCCTCTTTTCCAAAGAAATTATTTCTTTTTGCAACTAGTGCTAACCTTCAATTAATCACCAAGAGTTGAGATTTCTCTTTCTGACCTGTCATCTCCAGCCTACCCCTTTCACTCTCTCACTGTCTTATCTCGCTGTGCTTTATCAATGCCTGGGGTGTAGTCAGTGCCTTAACCTCTGAATCTCTGAGCAGCCCCTTTGCTCCGAAGTCACTGAGAGGACAGTATGCAATGTCTGACCACCAACCCATTACTTCAGTGTTTTGGCTGCATATTCTTTCAGAGCTATTCCTTTATCATCCCATAACGTATCATCATCATTATCATCATTGACGGTCCCTCGCAGATGAGGCTGACTCTCTTCCACTCTCAGGGTGAGTCCAATACAGCTTTCGCAGACTGTCATAGTTGGGGCAGTAGGCGGACATGACAGACATGGGGAGGGATGAGTGGGGCATTGGGTGGCAGCGTGCTCCTTTTGCTGTTTTTGCCTGTCTTCCATTTTTTTCCCAACAGCACATCTCAAGGTGCCCAATGCTTTCCCAGATGCTCCTCCTCCACTTTGGACAATCTTGGGGCAGTGATTCCCAGATGTCTGTGGGAATGCTGCACTTCGACAGTGAGGCCTTGAGGGTATCACTGAAGCGTTTCCTCTGTCCACCTGGGGCTCGCCTGACGTTTCGAAGCTGGGAGTACAGCACCAGCTTGGAGAGTCTCGTATCAGTCATGCAGACCAGCCCATCGTAGCTGATCAAGGGTGCACAGTGCCTCAATGCTGAGGATGTTTGTCTGGTCATGGATGCTGGTGTTGGTGCATCTGTCTTCCCAGCGGATTCACAGGATTTTGAGAAGGCAGTGTTGATGGGACTGCTCCAGGTGTCTGCTGTAGACAGTCCATGTCTCAGAACCATCAAGGAGGGTGGGAACCACCACAGCTCTGTATACTATGAGCTTGGTGTCAGATCAGATGTTGTTGTCCTCAAACATTCTAATTAGCAAAAGAACAATGGGAATTCTGCTATTTTCACCACATCCCTCATACCATTACTATCCAAAAGAAAATCCAAAGCTCTTTTCCTTAGAGTCATAGAGTCATAGATATGTACAGCACGGAAACAGACCTTTCGGTCCAATCCATCCATGCCGACCAGATATCCCAACCCAATCTCGTCCCACTTGCCAGCACCTGACCCATATCCCTCTAAACCCTTCCTATTCATATACCCATCCAGATGCCTTTTAAATGTTGCAAATGTACCAGCCTCCACCATTTCCTCTGGCAGCTCATTCCATATGCGTACACCTTCTGTGTGAAAAAGTTGCCCCTTAGGTCTCTTTCATATCTTTCCCCTCTCACCCTAAACCTATACCCTCTAGTTCCACCCCAGGAAAAAGACTTTATCTATTTATCCTTTCCATGCACCTCATGATTTTACAAACCTCAGCCTCTGATGCTCTAGGGAAAACAGCCCTAGACTTTTTAACCTCTCCCAATAGTTCAAATCCTCCAACCCTGGCAACATCCTTGTATATCTTTTCTGAACCCTTTCAAGTTTCACAACATTTTTCCAATAGGAAGGATACAGAATTGCACGCAATATTCCAACAGTGGCCTAACCAATGTCCTGTAGAGCTGCAACATGACCTCCCAACTCGAGTACTCAATACTCTGACCAATAAAGACAAGCATACTAAATGCCTTCTTCACTATCCTATCTACCTGCGACTCCACTTTCAAGGAGCTATGAACCTGCACTCAAGGTCTCTTTGTTCAGCAACACTCCCTAGTCCTGCTAAGATTTGCTTTCCCAAAATGCAGCACCTCACATTTATCTAAATTAAACTCCATCTGCCACTTCTGAACGCATTTGCCCATCTGATCAAGATCCCATTGTAATCTGAGATAACCTTCTTCGCTGTCCACTACATCTCCAATTTTGGTGTCATCTGCAAACCTACTAGCTATACCTCTTATGCTCACATCCAAATCATTTATATAAATGATAAAAAGTGCTGGACCTAGCACCGATCCTTGTGGCACTCCACTAGTCACAGGCCTCCAGTCTGAGAAACAAATCTCCATCAAAGGTCTTCTACCTTTGAGCTAATTCTGTATCCAAATGGCTAGTTCTCCCTGTATTCACTGAGATCTAACCTTGCTCACCAGTCTCCCATGGGGAACCTTGTGGAACACCTTACTGAAGTCCATATAGATCACATCTACCGCTCTGGCCTCATCATTTTTCTTTGTTACTTCTTCAAAAAAGTCAATCAAGTTTGTGAGACATGATTTCCCACACACAAAGCCATGTTGACTATTCCTAATCAGCCTTTGCCTTTCCAAACACATGTACATCCTGTCCCTCAGGATTCTCTCCAACAACTTGCCCACCACCGAGGTCAGGCTCACCGGTCTATAGTTCCCTGGCTTGTCCTTACCACCCTTCTTAAACAGTGGCACCAGGTTAGCCAACCTCCAGTCTTCCGGCATCTCACCTGTGACTATCGATGACACAAATAGCTCAGTAAGAGGCCCAGCAAACACTTCCCTAGCTTTCCACAGAGTTCAAGGGTACAACTGATCAGGTCCTGGGGATTTATTCACTTGTATACATTTCAAGACATCCTGCACCTCCTCCTTGTAATCTGGGCATTTTTCAAGATGTCGCCATCAATTTCCCTACATTCTGTATCTTCCATGTCCTTTTCCCCAGTAAACACTGATGCAAAATACTTATTTAGTATCTGCCCATCTCCTGCGGCTCCACACAAAGGCTGCCTTGCTGATCTTTGAGGGTCCTATTCTCTCTCTAGTTATCCTTTTGTCCTTAATGTATTTGTAAAAACCCTTTAGATTCTCCTTAACCTTGTTTGCCAAAGCAATCTCATGTCCCCTTTTTGTCCTCTTGATTTCCCTCTTAAGTATACTCATACTGCCTTTATACTCTTCTAAGAATTCTAAGGATCCTTCTCTTCTTTCATTTTTTTTTCATCCTTAATGTTTGGCTGCACCACTTCATTTTTTACCAATAGAAAAGCTCACTTTCTCTCTGCATTCTATACCAGACCAGTCAAACTTTGCTGAGCTGTTTTATGTATAGAAGACTGACTAATGATAATAAAGCTGACAGACAGATTAAAGACTATATCAAGTGTTAATAGAAAGTGCTGAAAGATCCTTTTATAGCGACAGTCCAGTCCATAGATATAACTCATTCCTTTTCCAAGCTTCCACTAACTTGTGATTGATGAGTTTCATACTCATTCCTAACCTTCTCAATTACCATCGATCTGAAAGTGTTTCAACAGATTCTGCATGGTTTGAAATGCTCCATGTTCTTCCCTGGCACAGGACAAAGGCCAGGATCATTTTAAAATTTATTTAGTACACTAACACTTGCCCCCCAAAACAACTAAAGGCATACACACACAATGGGATTCTTTTTAAAGTATGCTCGCCATCATTGATCACCTAATTTCACAATCAGTTTGCACTTTAACACCTCATCTGATGTTTCCTTTTTCCTTTCAGCTTTGTTTCCTTTATTTCTACTGAGTGTTTTTTTCCGGATTTGTCATAACCAAGCTGGCAGCAGTTTCGTCAGTGGAGGAGAGATGTTGCCAAGGAGTGGGCGACATTCGATCCAGTGATAGCATGGCGAAGGGTACTCGTGCCTGGTCACCAGGCCTGTGGCTCACAGCAGAGCACGTAACAAGACGGACTGTTCAAGTTGGACGCTTTCTTTATTTCTTTACTTTTCTGCCATTATTTTCTATATTTGGATGGTGCAGGAGAGCAGCAACACTGTACAACTCTTTTGTATTTTGTTAACAACATACATGTGACAACCAACCAATCAATCAATGTGGAAGATGCAGAATTTCCTCAGCCCTTTTAGAGTCTCGGTTTCAAGGTACAGGAAGTTGAGCTTGAACGAAGGGACAAATAGCCACACATTTGATGCAGGTCAGGTCGATGTAGTGAGACTGTTGACAGAATTCTAGATTCCCATCAGAAGAAGGAGGACATGAAAATTAATGAACAGACAGAGAGGCATGCTGCGTTCTTCCCTTCCTAAAGACCATTTTATTCTGGGCAAGTAGAATAGCCCATTGAGGCAAATAAAGGGCTACTTAAGGCCAACGTCAGATCGTTTCTTGGACCCAGAGTTGGGGAGACCAGAGTTCCAGAACAAGCCCCCACACCGTGCTCAACCAATATACTGAGACAGCTACAGCTGTGCCCTGTAGCTCTCCCTCCATAATATCATTCTGGCAGCTGTGGCTAGGTTCAATTGTAACCATTTGTAAAGTTTTCCATCTTGAGACAGCTGCAATTTCTCCCACATACTTCAGCAGCTTCCTCCTCTGACTATGGAGTCACCAACACATAAGTGCTGGACAGTTTCTTATTGGCTGCCTGCCATTCTTAATTGGATGGTGAGCACGCGTCTTGACCACGAATCAGCAGGTACATAAAAAAACTGTTTCGGCTGTCAGACTGTTGGACACCAGGTGCTGAAGCTTTTGTTTATTTGGTTAAGTCAAGTCACTTCAAAGTTTTTGGACGGCTTTTCAGTCTGAGGGCCAGTGAACTTTCTCAGTCCATCTGACCAAACTAGCCACATTAATTATCTACCTTCCCCATATTGTGTCTCTCATCTCTGATTTTGGCCCCATCTTACCATATGCCATTTCAAAGCAAATCGCCACTCAGCAGATATCTGCCAAAACACTGGTATCGCTTGTGGTGGAACCATTTTTGAAGGTTGACCGTGCACCAGGACAAGCATTGGTAATCCAGTTACCTCTCACTGGCAAGGTCCTGGCACAACAAACACTCTCCACACACATATGGCAGACACATACAATACTTATTATCTCAACCGTGTGACTGTTCAACCACCAGACCACACACTTTACCGGTCTTTAACTAGTCCCAGGCCTCAGTGTATCCTCTTGCTGCCTCCTTCCTTGCTGATGTACTGAATTGCTGGGTCCCCAATCCTGGATGTCAGTGTATCCTCTGCACAAAGATTTCCCCAATTGCCATGGTGCCATTGAAGTGTACATCCCCAGAATATTGGCCTAGGCTGCTCAGATCACGGGTGGCACAGTGGCTCAGTGGTTAGCTCTGCTGCTTCACAGCATCAGGGACCCGGGTTCAATTCCAGCCTTGGGCGACCGACTGCGTTGATTTCCTCTGGGTGCTCTGGTTTCCTCCCACAATCCAAAGATGTGCAGGTTAGGTAGATTGGACATGCCAAATTGTCCACTGGAATGTGCAGGTTAGGTGATTAGTCAGGGTAAATGTAGAGTAAATAGGGTAGGGGAATGGGTCTGTGTGGATTACTCTCCAGAGGGTGGGTGTGGAGTTGTTGGGCCAAATGGTCTGTTTCAAAACTGCAGGGATTCTATGATTCGTATTGTCATTACGCTAATCTCCAGCTGGATTGCAAGGTTCAATTCAGTGTCATAGTTTGGATGGAATTCAGTTTCCAGTTAAATAGCACCATGAACATTGCTAAAAGCTCTAACCATGATGCCAACACAGAGATAACTTTGATACTGATTCTGAGGTTACAACCCATGAAGCTAAATATTACTACAGCTTCTGAACTATTATAAACTGGAAAGAAAGAATGAACTTAGGGGAAGATCAGAGAACAAAATAGCCCAGGAGCAGGCTCTTCGACCTGTGCCAACCATGACACCATTCTAAACTAATCCCAATTGCCTGCACATGGCTCATATTCTTTTATTCTCTTTTATTTTATAGAGTCCCTACAATGTGGAAACAGGCCCTTCGGCCCAATAAGTCCACACTGACCCTCCAAAGAGAAACCCACCCAGACCCAATCCCCTACCCTACCCTACATTTGCCCCTGAGTAATGCACCTAACTTACACATCCCTGAACACGATGGGCAATTTAGCATGGCGAACTCACTTAACCTGCACATCTTTTGATTGTGGGAGGAAACCAGAGAAGGCTGTGAAGGCCAAGTCACTAAACATACTCAAGATTTTTTTTTTGCTTTATATTCTAAAGGCATCAAGGGGTATGAAGAGAAAGCAGGAATATAACATTGGGATAAGGAATCAGTCATGATCATATTGAGTGGTAGAGTAGGTTCGATGGGCTGAATGGTTCCTAGTTACTAATGTTATAACTTGAATTGCAACTAAATACAAGATTATATCACTTATTTTAATTTTGGGGAGAAGATCAAAATATGGAAAAGCATAGGGTGTAGCAATGAGGAGCTTGGAAACTACTGAAGGGAGATGTGAATGCTGAGAATTGAATTAAACTGAATTGGCTTTATTGTCACATGTACTCAGGTGGGTACGTTGAAAAGTTTACAAGTCGCCACATTACATTGCCACCTTAGGTACAAAGGTACAGATTTGCAAGATCAAACTCATAGGGAAAAAAAAGTTAGGAAAATAAGAAAATAACAAGTCCAGCATTGCATATCATAGGAATAAATTTGAAAAATAAATTAAAAATTCAGAATAACAGTCTTTCCAACCCAGTCCAGGCCAGCAACTAGATTAGATTAGATTAGATTAGATTACTTTACAGTGTGGAAACAGGCCCTTCGGCCCAACAAGTCCACACCGACCCGCCGAAGCGCAAATCACCCATACCCCTACATTTACCCCTTACCTAACATTACGGACAATTTAGCATGGCCAATTCACCTGACCTGCACATCTTTGTGACTGTGGGAGGAAACCGGAGCTCCCGGAGGAAACCCACGCAGACACGGGGAGAATGTGCAAACTCCACACAGTCAGTCGCCTGAGGCGGGAATTGAACCCGGGTCTCTGGCGCTGCGAGGCAGCAGTGCTAACCACTGTGCCACCGTGCCGCCCACTAACTAGCCTGCAGAAACTGAGAGACATCGCCACTGCCTCGCCGCAACCTACACAGGACTCACCAACGTATGTGTCGCCGCAGTTTAGGCGCCATTTCCTCACCACTAAGCTCAGCTCACTGATGCCACTGAACCCACATTCACACCACAATGAAGAGTCCATTGCTCTGCCACTGCTGGCGCCTTGCTCTTACAGAGCGCTTATGTTCCTAGTGAATTTCAATGATCTGTAACTATAGCTGGATTACTTACTTGTGTTTTATTCTCTGAACAACATGTAAAGTTTGAGTATGGCTTCATACCATCGGCCCAATGAAGCTTCCCCTTTCAGTTGAATTGACCCATTCCTGTGTGTATTTCATCAAGTAAATCAGAGACATAACTGAGAAGCTATAGGTAGTTGTTAAAGTGATTTCCACAGACTGCAGTCAAGGAATGTTGGACATTTTATAGAAGACTACATTACAGAACTTCCACCCATCCCCCGGTTCTCTCTCTAGCCCCTCCTCCACCCTTCCATTCCACCTTTTGACCCTTCCTTCCAGCTACCAACCAGACTTGTCCTTCCCATCGACCAACCAGGCCTCAACAATGTCCTCGCTAGCTTCACTATCTCCCCACCCCCAACTTCATCCTATGACAGATACATAGGAATATTTAAACAACTCTTAGATAGACACATGGATGAGAGTAAGTTGAAGGGTATGTAGGTTAATTTGACCATTAGAATAGCTTAAAAGGTCAGGACAACATCAAGGTACTATGCTGTACTGTTCTATGTTCTAAGTCCAGCCCTTACTCTCCTCTCCACCTCTTTGACCTGACCTTACCTGTCCATCTTCCTTCCCACTGACCTACTCTACCCTTCCCACTGACATATCACAGCAACCCCTACCTGCATCCACCTATCACTATCCACTCAACCCCCTCCCTCAATTTATTTCGCAGCTCCCTTCCCTCTCCCCATTTCTGATGAAAGATCTAGACCTGAAAAGCCGACTTCTCCACCTCCTGATGCTGCCTGACTTGCTGTGCTCCTCCAGCCTCCTGTTTGTTTATTTTAGATTCTAGTAACTGCAACTTTTCATCTCTACGTTGATACCACTGGGAAGTTTCTTCAAAGGATGCCCACTTTGCAGAAGTTCTCTGCTTCCCTCAGACATGAACTCGGTGAGTCCCTTTCTCACTGCCACATTGCTGTGACTTCTTCAGCCCACTAGCTCTTCGAACACACCGTGCAACAAACCCACTTCTACAGCCCCGTGACCTTCCTCAACTGCTGTCTTCGCAACCATCTCATCCCTCAAGGCCCACAGGTACATTAACTTCTTCACCCAGAGAGTGGTGGCTGTGTGGAATGCTCTGCCCCAGAGGGCAATGGAGGCCCAGTCTCTGGATTCATTTAATTAGTTGGATAGAGCTCTCAAAGATAGTGGAATCAAGGGTTAATGGAGGTAAGGCAGGAAGAGGATACTGATTAGGAATGATCAGCCATGATCATATTGAATAGTGGTGCAGGTTCGAAGGGCTGAATGGCCTACTCCTGCACCTATTGTCTATTGTCTATTTTAAACCCTCAACATTTGGACTCACCTTTGATGCTCCATACTTTTACAATGCCTACATGCCTCCACACACAATTCTCTCTCTGGATTCTCTGCTCTATCCTCTCTGCAATGCAGAGGCACCTCTATTCCCTCTCCTCATCCCTCTCCCCACTCAAGGCCTCACTTTCCCAAACTTGTGGAGGACCTCTATTCTTCTACACTCAATGCAGAATCCGCATGCTCAACAAATGGTTTTTCTGCTTCATTTCCTGCTTCGGACATTAAAGATCAAAAGTTCGCAAGACTCTCTTTGACTCACCTTCAGTCGGGAAACTCGCTCATCATTCAGGGTCTGCACCCAGTCACCCTCAGGCCTCCCCACCCCACAGCTGCCATTACGCACATGCAGACCTCATTCAGCACCGGGCTTCCCCAGTTTAACACCACTTCTGGTTCAGACACAACTTCCACTTCCACTCCAGACTCCGCCCATTCTCCAATCAACGTACGGACTCTGATCTTCAGGGTCACTCCTACTGTCCTACCGCCCACCTGCAGCTAGTCAGCACACCTCTCCCTCCTTACCTGTCCACCCCTCAATATCCCCTACCCCTCTACCTCTCCTCCCTCCTCTCT
>NC_057730.1:2099058-2132503 GCF_004010195.1 Chiloscyllium plagiosum | reverse complement strand
CAGGTGAATCTGTGGCGGGTATGGAAGTTTCCTTTGGGGCCTTGGAGGGAGTTGAGGGGGGAGGTGTGGGCGCAAGTCTTGTACCTCCTGCGGTTGCAGGGGAAGGTGCCGGGAGTGGAGGTTGGGTTGGTGGGGGGTGTGGATCTGACGAGGGAGTCACGGAGGGAGTGGTCTTTACGGAATGCTGATAGGGGAGGGGAGGGAAATATATCCTTGGTGGTATCCAAACGGACCCCAGTCACCCCTTCCTCTCTGCATGCTCCTACCCATTGAACTAATTTCCTCCTAACCCGACTCTATTCTCTCCTCCTTGATCCAGGCATTCCCACTTACATTCGGGACACAAACCATATCGTCCATCTCCTCGGAAACCTCCAGTTCTCCTGCCCCAGTGCTTCATCTTCACTATGGATGTGCAGTCCTGATACACATCCATACTCCACAATGATGGCCTGCAGGTCCTCAGCGTTTTCCTCTCCATTGAATCCATCCAGTCCTCCACCTCGCCGAATTAATCCTCATCCTCGATGACTTCTCCTTCCATTCTTCCCACTTTCTCCAAACCCAGGGTGTGGCCATGGACACTCGTATGGGCCCGAGCTACGCCTGCCTCTTTGTCATTTATGTCGAACAGTCCCTTTTCAGCATATACACAGATACTGTTCCCTTACTCTCCCGCTGTTACATTGATAACTGTACTGGTGCTGCATCCTGCACCCAGGCTGAACTGCAGCAGTTCATTGACTTCGCTAACAATTTTCATCCTGCCCCTAAATTCACTTGATCCATCTCGGACATCTCCCTCCCTTTTCTTGACCTCTCCATTTCCATCTCCGGCAACAGCCTATGGACCTATATTTACTATAAACCCACAGATTCCCATAACAACCTGGACTATGCCTCCTCCCATCCTCTCTCCTGCAAAAACTCCATCCCATTTTCCCAATTCCACAGTCTCTGTCACATCTGCTCTGACAAGGAGACATTCCACTTCCAGGCATTCCAGATGTCCTTCCATTTCCAAAACGTTCTTTCCAGCCCCTGACATCCAGACAATCCTCCACTGCACCTCTTCCATTCACCGCTGCACTGTTCTAAACAACCTCCCCCCAATGTAACAAAGATGGGGTCCCCTTTGTCCTCACTTTTCACTCCACCAGCCTCCACATCCAATGTATCATCCTTAGACACTTCCACCAACTCCAATTAGACCCTACCACCTGGAACATCTTCCACTCCCCACCCCTCTGCCTTCCACAAGGACCGTTCCTCTGGTCACGTCATACTCCCCACCAAATCCTCCAACATCCCTGCTATCATAAGACCATAAGACATAGGAGCAGAAATTAGGCCATTCAGTCCATTGAGTCTGCTCTGCCATTCAATCATGGCTGATAAATTTGTAGATCCCATTCTCCCGCTTTTTTCCCATAACCCTTGATCCCTTTGAAACTCAAGAATCCCTGTGTCTGCGTGGGTTTCCTCCGGGTGCTCCGGTTTCCTCCCACAATTCAAAAATGTGCAGGTGAGGTGAATTGGCCATGCTAAATAGCCCGTAGTGTTAGGTGAAGGGGTAAATGTAGGGGAATGGGTCTGGGTGGGTTGCATTTCGGCGGGTCGGTGTGGACTTGTTGGGCCGAAGGGTCTGTTTCCACACTGTAAGTAAACTAATCTAACCTATGTATCTCCATTTTAAATGTACTTCTGTGGCAGTGAATTCCATTGATTCACCACTTTCTGGCTGACTGAAGAGATTTCTCCTAATCTCCATTCTAAAAGGTCTTCCTTCTACTCTAAGGCTGTTGTCTTCGGGTCTTCGTCTCTCCTACCAATGGAAACATCTTCCCAACATCCACCCTGTCCAGGCTGTTCAGTATTCTGTAAGTTTCAATGAGATCCCCCCTCATCCTTCTAAACTCCATTGAGTATTGTCCTAGAATCCTCAAATGTTCCTCTTGTGTTACACCTTTCATTCCTGGGACCATTCTCGTGAACCTCTTCTATACACACTCCAGGGTGTCAGTACAACCTTCCTGAAATATGGCGCCCAAAACTGCGCACTCTGTATTAACTCTAAATGTGGTCTGACCAGAGCCTTATAGAACCTCAGAAGCACATTTCTGCTTTTATATTCAAGTCCTCTCAAAATAAATGCCAACATTGAATTTCCCTTCCTAACTACTGACTCAACCTGCAAATTTATTTTTGAGAGAATCCTGGACTGGAACTCCCAAATCTTTTTGCACTTCAGACTTCTGAATTTTCTCCCTATTTAGAAAATAGTCCATGTCTCTGTTCTTCCAACCAGAGTGCATGACCTCACACTTTCTCATGTTGTACTCCATTTGGGCGGCACAGTGGTTAGAACTGCTGCCCCACAGTGCTAGATACCCGGGTTCAATTCTCGCCTCAGGCGACTGACTGTGTGGAGTTTGCACATTCTCCCCGTGTCGGCGTGGGTTTCCTCTGGGTGCTCCGGTTTCCTCCCACAGTCCAAAGATGTGCAGGTCAGGTAAATTGGCCATGCTAAATTGCCTGTAGTGTTAGGTAAGGGGTGAATGTAGGGGTATGGGTGGGTTGTGCTTCGGCGGGTCGGTGTGGACTTGTTGGGCCGAAGGGCCTGTTTCCACACTGTAAGTAATCGAATCTTATCTGCCACTTCTTTGCCCACTCTCCCAATCTTTCTGCAGCCTCTCTGCCTCCTCAATATTACCTGTCCCTCTACCTATCTTTGTACTGTCTGTAAACTTAGCTGGACTGCCCTCAGTTCCTTCGTCTAGATCATTAATGAATAAAGTACCTTTCTCTGTAACCAAAAAAGATGTTACACCTTCCCATGTACCACTCCTCTCACTTTCATCCAAGACCCCAACAATCCTTCCAGGTGAGACAGAGCTCGCCTGAATCTCCTCCAACCTAGTCTCCTGCATCCGATGCTCCCAATAGTCTTCTCTAAGTCGGTGAGACCAAACATTACTGAGGTGACCGTTTCCCCAAGCATCATTGCCAGGCCCTTAACAGCCAGCCTGAACTCCGGTCACCACCTATTTCAATTCCTTTTTCCGACCTCCCTCTGACACGTCCATCCTCGGCCTCCTCCATTGCCACAGTGAGTCAGACTACAAATTTGAGATACAACATCTCATCTTCCTCCAGGGCAGCCTACAGCCCAGAGGACTTCATTGAGTTCTCAAATTTCAAATAACCTTTCTACCCATGCCCCCGGCTCCCTTTCCAGCCCCACCTCCTCCCTTTCATTCCACCTCTCAATCCTTCCTTCCAACTACCAACCCTGATTCATCTCTCCCATCGACCAACCAGGCCTCAACATAGTACTCACTAGCTTCCCTACCTGCCCACCCCCAGCCTCATCCCATGTCCAACTCTTACTCTCCTCCCCACCTCCTTGACCTGACCTTATATGTCCATCTTCCTTCCCACCTATCCACTCCACCCTTCCCACTGACCTATCACAGTAATCCCTACCTGCATCCATCTCTCACCATCCCACTTACCTTTTCCCCAGCCTAACCCCCTCCCTCTATTTATTTCTCAGCTTCCTTCCCCCTCCCCATTCCTGATGAAGGGTCTAGACTTAAAATGTCGACTTCTCCACCTCCTGATGTGGCCTGCCTTACTGTGTTCCTTTAACCTCCTATTTGTCTACTTTGGATTCCAGCATAGAACATAGAACATAGAACATAGAACAATACAGCACAGAACAGGCCCTTCGGCCCACGATGTTGTGCCGAACTTCTAACCTAGATTAAGTACCCATCCATGTACCTATCCAAATGCCGCTTAAAGGTCGCCAATGATTCCGACTCTACCACTCCCACGGGCAGCGCATTCCATGCCCCCACCACTCTCTGGGTAAAGAACCCACCCCTGACATCTCCCCTATACCTTCCACCCTTCACCTTAAATTTATGTCCCCTTGTAACACTCTGTTGTACCCGGGGAAAAAGTTTCTGACTGTCTACTCTATCTATTCATCTGCAGTTTTTTGTCACTAACAGAATTTTTACAGCTCAGGAGAAGCCTCTAGCAGCCCCATTATCTGTTCTCATTCTACTGTCTTGTGCTAATCATCTGCCACTTCCCTGCACACCATCATTGTCTGAATAATCATCCAATACCCACTTCCATCCCATAGTCATTTCAGTCAGGACATCGAAACTGGGGCAAGATTTGGTTTGATTTGTTCAGCTGGAATAATTCACCAAATAAATGAATAATTAACAACACACAGTTTCCAACATTTGGATGCAGGATCTAAAAAAGCAAACGATTAACCTTTATTGATCCTATTCACAGTTAACGATCCAACTATTGTATATTATAATAAAACAACACTTTCAAAAAATCTGCTAATGTTTCCATCTTGTTTGCATGCCAAGGTAATGACCAAACCTGGAAAGTCAGAGACATACATTTCAATGCAATAAAGTCTGCAACAGACACTTCACCTTCAACCTTATCAATCTTGATTTTCAATATTTTATTTAATGTCTGCATGGATCCTGAGTTCTATACACTGACAGGAAGGTGAACTTTAAGAGTTATAAAAAGCTGACTTCAGGAGTTCAGCATTCTTCATTTTTTTCTGGTAGCAGTTGGAGTGGGAGGAGCTACAGCTAGGACCAGAGGTCCAATGGGAAGGTAAATTTTAAAAGATATAAAGGTTTACCTCGTGTATAGACGGAGCACATGCTGAGCAGGAGTGGACACGGGATTGCTGGGTAAGTGAGGCTCTATATTTGGGGGGCGGCTTTACCCAAAACATTGCTCAGGTAGTGTCTCCCACCCATCCTCCTCCTTTAACCAAAAAGAAAAGGTCCTGTGCACCAATTGGTAAGGCGACTGGTTTCTTTATTTTTTAGTTGTCAGTAGTCTCATTGGGAATTTACAATAGTGGGAATGGAGGTTAGGGCAGTTGAATGTTCCTCCTGCAGAATGTGGGAGGTAAGGGTCACCACTAGTGTCCCTGCTGACTGCATCTGTGGGAAGTGCACCCAACTCCAGCTCCTCGAAAACAGCATTAGGGAACTGGAGCTGGAGCTGGAGGAACTTCAGATCATTCAGGAGGCTGAGGGGGTTATTGAGAGGAATCACAGGGAGGTAGTCACACCTCAGGTAAAAGATGAAGGTAGATGGGTTACCATCAAGGGATGGAAAGGGAACCGGCAGGCAGTGCAGGAATCCCCTGTGGCTGTTCCCCTCAATAACAAAAATACTGCTTTGGATACTTTGGGGGGGGGGACTTACCAGGGGTAAGCAATGGGGAGCAGGTCTCTGGCGCAGACCCTCTTTCTGTTGCTCAGAAGGGAAGGAGAACATGGAGTAGAGCAGCAGTCATTGGGTACTCCATAGTTAGAGAGGCATGTGGGAATGAGACAGACTCACGGTTGGTTTCTTGCCTCCCAGGTGCCAGGGTTCGTGATGAGTCTTGCGTGTTTTCGGGATCTTTGAGGGGTTAGGGGGAGCAGCCCCAAGTTGTGGCCCACATAGGCATCAACAGTGGTAGGAATAGAGATGGGAATTCAAAGCTGAAATTCAGGGAGGTAGGATGGACCTTAGAGCTAGAACAAACAAAATTGTTACCTTTGGTTTGTTGCCTATGCCACGTTTGAGTGAGGCAAGGGATAGGGAGAGAGATGAGTTAAACACGTGGCTACAGGGATGGTGCGGGGGGGGGGGAGGGTTTTGGATTCCCGAATAACTGGGGCTCTTTCTGGGGTAGGTGGGATTTCTACAAACAGGATGGTCTTCACCAGAACCAGAGGGGAACCAATACTCTGGGCGGGGTGGGATTGGAGTTTGCTAATGCTCTTTGGATGAGTTTAAACTCATTCAGCAGGGGGATGGGAACTTAAATTGTACTTCAAGTATCAGGAGGATGAGAGTAGTGAAGTCAGAAATATAGTTTCATAGTCGCAAGAAGGCACTGGCAGGCAAGAAGTTGGTTTAAGGTGGTGAAGGGCTTTTGCCCAAAACGTCGATTTTCCTGCTCCTCGGATGCTGATTGAACTGCTGTGCTTTTCCAGCACCACTCTAATCTCGACTCTGGTTTCCAGCATCTGCAGTCCTTGTTTTTACCTGAGATTAGAAACAGGGAAAGAGAAGCCACCCTGTTGGGAATATTTATCGGCCTCCGAATAGTTCCAGAGATGTAGAGGAAAGGATAGCAAAGATGATTCTGGATAGGAGTGAGAGTAACAGGGTAGTTGTAATGGGGGACTTTAACTTTCCAAATATTGACTGGGAATACAATAGTTCAACTACTTTAGATGGGTCAGCTTTTGTCCAATGTGTGCACGAGGGTTTCCTGACACAGTATGGGGATAGGCCATCAAGGCACAAGGTCACATTAGATTTGGTACTGGGTAATGAACCCAGCCAGGTGTTAGATTTTAAGGTAGGTGAGCACTTTGGTGATAGTGACCACAATTCGGTTATGTTTACTTTAGTGATGGAAAGGGAGATGTATAAACCCCAGGACAAGACTTATAGTTGGGGAAAGGCAATTATGGACATGATTTAGAATGGATAGGATGCAGGGAATGGGAACAATTGACATGCGGAGCTTGTTCAAGGAACAGCTGCTGTGAGTCCTTGATGCGTATGTACCTTTCAGGCAAGGAGGTTATTGTCGAGCGAGGGACCTGTGGTTTACTTAAGAAGTTGAATCTCTTATCAAGAGGAAGAAGAAGGTTTATGTTAGGATGAGACATGAAGGCTCAGTTAGGGTGCTTGAGAGCTACAAGTTAATCAGGAAAGACCTAAAGAAAGAGCTAAGAGCCAGGAGGGGACATGGGAAATCATTGGCAGATAGGATCAAGGAAAACCCTAAAGCTTTCTATTGGTATATCAGGAATAAAAGAATGACTAGAGTAAGGTTAGAGGCAATCAAGGATAGTAGTGGAAAGTTGTGTATGGAGTCTGAGGAGATAGGGGATGTGATAAATGAATATTTTTCGTCAGTATTCACACTGGAAAAAAAATGTGGTCGAGGAGGATACTGAAATACAGGCTGTGAGACGAGATGAGATTAAGGTGTATAAGGAAGAGATGTCAGCAATTCTGGGAAGTGTAAAAAATAGATAAGTCCCAGATGGGAGTTATCTTAGGATTCTGTGGGAAGCCAGGATGGAGATTGCTGAGCCTTTGGCTTTAATCTTTATGTTGTCATTGTCTATAGGAATAGTGCTAGAAGACTGGATGATAGCAAATATTGTTCCCTTGTTCAAGAAGGGGAGTAGAGACAACCCTGGTAATTATAGACCAGTGAGCCTTACTTCGGTTATGGGTAAAGTGTTGGAAATAGTTATAAGAGATAGGATTTATTATCATCTAGAGAGGAATAAGTTGATTAGGGATAGTCAACATGGTTTTGTGAAGGGTAGGTCATCCCTCACAAACCTTATTGAGTTCTTTGAAAAGGTGACCAAACAGGTGGATGAGGGTAAAGTGGTTGATGTGGTGTATATTTCAGTAAGGCATTTGATAAGGTTCCCCACAATAGGCTAGGCACAAAATACAGAGGCATGAGATTGAGGGCAATTTAATGTTTTGGATCTGAAATTCGCCAACTGAAAGACGACAGAGGGTGGTGGTGATGGGAAATATGCATCCTGGAGTTCAGTTACAAGTGAGGTACTGCACACATCTGTTTTGGGTCCACTGTTGTTTGTCATTTAGATAAATGACCTGGGTGAGGGCATAGAAGGATGGGTTAGTAAATTTGCAGATGACACTAAGGTCGGTAAAGTTGTGGATAGTGACAAAGGATGTTGTAGGTTACAGAGAGACATAGATAAGCTGCAGAGCTGGGTTGAGAGGTGGAAAATGGAGTTTAATGTGGAAAAGTGTGATTCACTTTGGAAGGAGTAACAGGAATGCAGAGTACTGAGCTAATGGTAAGATTCTTGGTCGTGTAGATGAGCAGAGAGATCTTGGTGTCCTGATACATAGATACTTAAAAGTTGCCACCCAGGTTGATAGGGTTGTTAAGAAGGCACACAGTTGGTTGGTAGAGGGATTGAGTTTTGGGACCATGAGATCATGCTGTAGCTATACAAAACTCTGGTGCAGCCACATTCGGAGTATATTTGGTTATGATTTAGTGGCTATCATAGATTCACAGTAGGTTTGAATGACCAGCTCATCTCTTCTTGCCTCTCACTTTCATATGTTTGGCAAGTTCGCTGCTGGATTTTTGGAAGAATCAGCAACTCAGAAAGAATGGGGCAGCGCAGTGGCTCAGTGGTTAGTGCTGTTAGCTCTCAGTATCAGGCACCTGGGTTCAATTCCATTCTTGGGAAACTGTCTGCATGGAGTTTGCACATTCTCCCCGTGTCTGTGGGTTTTGCCTGCTTTGGTTTCTTCCCACAGTCCAATGATATGTACATTATTTAGATTGGCCATGCTATTATGTGCAGGTTATGTAGATAGGCCATAGTGTCCAGGGATGTGCAGGCGAGATAGATAAGCCATGAGAAATGCAGGGTTATCCGCTTGTGATGTGATGGGTCTGGGTAGGATGTTCTTTGGAGGGTCAGTGTGGAATTGCTGTGCTGAGTGGACCGCTTCCACACTGTTGGAATTCTCTGAAAAAGTCTCATTTCTCTTTTAGAAATATATGGAAGGAATTTCCAGTTCCCCACCAGAAAGCTACAGTTTAAAAATCAACTTTACCAAATAACATTGAGTTAGAATTCCTGGTGGTAAGGAGGGGAGCACAAATTTGATTCTGACATTTAGAACAATAAAGGGGATTAACTAAGGGAGTTGACCCTTGCACACATTCGGGCAATTTTATTTTATTCATTCGGACGACGTGACATTATTGAAGGGACCCAGAGGGCAGTTAAGAATCAACAAATTCCTCTGGGTCTGGAGTCACATGTTGGCTAGACCAGTTAAGATGGCAGATTTCCTTCCCTATGGGACATTAGTGATGCAGATGGGATTACCCCAACAACTGGCAAGGATCATCATGAGACTCATAATTCCAGATGGCATTTGAATTCAAATTCTAACATCTGCCATGATGGAATTTCCAGAACTTTACCTGGGTCTTTGAATTAATAGTCCAGTGATAATACTACTTGGCCTTTTCATCATGGCACAAATCATGGCAAAAAATGGTGAATGAACCAAGAAATCAAGTCTCACTCCTGAACATGGCACCTAACATTTTCACAGAGGTATCAATGAGGTGAGAGGTGATGCACACATTCATGTTTAATGGAGACAGCAGCCTATTTCAATCAATACCTGTGTCCTCTCCTGTGTGACTTTGGTGATCTGGTGTCTGAAGCACTAGATGAGGAGTTTATATTTGGTCATTTGAATAGCCCAAGAAGCGTTTTGTAGAGTTCAGAAGACAAACACTATGCCCAACTTTATCACGTAATGATTGGAGTACAGGAGCAAATAAGTCTTGCTTCAGTTGTGTACACATTGCTAACATCAAACCTAGAGTATTCTGTGCAGATCTTAGTGCTCTTGCTCAAAGAAGGTTGTACTTGCCATACAGTGAGAACAGCAGAGATTCACCAGACCGATTCCTTGTGGACCATCCTATAAAAAGAAATTAAGGAGCTTGAGCCTGTATTCCCTAAGAATTGAATCATTCTTCTAAAATCCAAAGCTGCCACAAGCAACTGCCAAGTGGATCCATCAGAAGTATAAAGAAAACTCTCAAAAGCAGCTATCAAAATGATCTGTCAAGGCATTTAAATTTGCAGCTTTTTTACTTTTTGAAGGATAGTACTGAAGTGTTAAAAGAGAACATTATTTCACTATATTAGCATCCTATTTCACTCCATTAGCACAAATCTGAGGGCTGCGTTTACTGGATTAGAGTTGCATGACCAAATTCACAACCATCCATTACCACAGTCAGTTGTCTGCCACTTCACAGTTTGAATGACATCTCCAAGTGTTCTAGATTAGACTGGTGCTGGAAAAGCACAGCAGTTCAGGCAGCATCCGAGGAGCTCCAAGTGGTAATATATTCTTTGAATTTGGGTCTATAAATTCTAATCTCATTGTCATAAGGGATTGTGAATGTGAATTAATTATTTGTTATTGTAAGGGATTATGTGGTTCAAGTAATGAAAAGCTAATAAATGTGTTTTTATGATTGACAGCATTTTTTCAATATAGTGAAATCTGCAATTGATATGTTGTCTTCAATTTTATAGATCGTTATTTTCAATATTTATTTAATCTTTGCATTGGTCCTGAGGTCTATACATCATGGGTATTGAATAGCAGACATATAGGTTTTAGGAAAAAGGGGGCATGGATTGGCATGAGTTGACACTAAGCTGACATGGGACAATAAAGGATCATGGGAGTGGATACAGGGGAACAATTGAAATGGGGTGATAGGGCTTTTGCTGGGTGGGTTTAGGGCATTGGTTGACATATACTGCATGAGGGATGATGGGGATGATGGACATGGGGAGTGTGTGTGGTGTGAGAGTTTTTTAAAAAGATTTGAACCTTAACCTGGCTCCATTACCAACATCCTCTTTGTCTTTGTTAACTCTGCCTGATGACCTTGAAGTTATACCAGTGTCCTGCCATATCTCCTTTAATAATAACTTCAATTCAGCTGCCATTTCCCTATTTTCCATTACTAATTCCCCAGTCTCACTTTCCATGGGACCAGTGCTAACTCTTTTGTGAACCTTTGTCTTCTTTAAAAATTTATGGAACACCTTACTGTCTGCTTCTATATTTTTTATTATACATTACTAATTTTTTGGTCATTCTTTGATTTGTTTTGTTCTGTTTAATCTTCTCACCTGCCATCAGTATTTGCACAATTATATCCTTTTTTCTTTGAGTTTAATGTGCTTTAACATTTCTAGTTAACCATGGATGTTTTTTGTATTTTTTTTCTTACTTGTTGAAATGTATCTAATCTGTGTATCCTGAAATTTACTACCACATTTTTATCTTGCTATCCTTTGATCTAATTTCCCAATTCACTTTGGACAGCTCTGTTTTAATACTGTCATAATTCTGGTAATTCTTTTTTAAAAAAAAAGATTTTAAAATAATGGTTCTAAAACTAAATATAATCTCCCTCAAAATGAAGGTAAAATTTAATCATAATATGCTTGCTGAAACCTAGGGATGCCTTCATTATAAAATCATTAATTAATCCTATCTTTAATGCCTTCCTTGCATGATGCACTCTTTCAGAGTGACTTTCTGACCTTTAAGGAAACTTCATAAAACTGACCAAAATCCACTTGCTTCCATTTTAAAATCCATCTTCAAGAAATTGATAATAATGTATAGTATACACCTTTCATCACACCATTTAGACATAAAGCAACCTCTTAATTGATGTCACACACATCAGCATTAGTGATCACACCTTCACTACAGATGGCTAGTAGTTGCACAGTGGGCCCTGTGTATTACAATAAGTTGCTTCTGTGACTAAGCTTGAGATCTTGTTCCACTGAGAGTGGCTGGGGTAGCAGACACCAACACATGTATGTTCCCCTCCTTGCTTTATGTCTTCCTGGTTTGAAAATATGTGGCTACTCAGTTCTGTAGAATCATCTATAAACAGACAAATTCAGTTTACTTTGGTATATGCTCTGTTAGTAAATCATGTAGCTTTTCTTCTGTGCTACACTGAACTTTGGATTATTTGTTCAGGTCCTAGGGTCAAGATTGAACTCAAGACATTTGTCAAAGGGTCAGAGTGTACAATTTTACTAAGCTGACAATTTATTAGATGCAATTAAAATTAATTCAAAGCAAAATGAAGAGGCAGAGAATCAGTTCTTAGCAGTGAGTTGAAATTAGAATACTTCAAAACATCTCCAAAAATGTTGCCTTAGCTACTTTGTAGCAATATTGAAATTGCAAAATCAAATCATATGACAAATGTAATCCAAATGTCTGTGTATCACTGTTTGAAGAATCTGCCTTAAAATATCTACCTCACATCCACCAAATTACATTGTAAAACTCATGCACAAAACAATAGAGGTATATTTTGCTGTGAAATTGCAAAGAAAGAATGGAGACTTTGAAAAAAAGAATGCCTAGTGCTCAAAGGAATAACAGATAACCTTTTGTAGATTGACAAATTAATGTGTCCTGTTTGTACTACAGGCTTTGTTAGTTCTTGTTATTGTTATTTTCCAAAATGTCAGACAAATAGGTGTATACTGACAGAGGGTGTAGGCAGCTATGAAATAACACCAAGCAACAATGGAAAGCAGATAGAGAATCAGGAAAGGGATCTTGGTAGGAGGCAGCAACACATAATTTCAAGGGATAAAGCATTTTACGGTCAATGGAGTGTAGTCACTGTGTCAATCTGAGCACAGCAAGATCCCACAAATAGCAATGGGATACGTGATTAGATAATCTGTTCCAGTGTTGCTGGTGAAAGGTTAAACATTGGTCAGAATCTCCAGCTCTTCTTTGAATGAGATCCTGTGATATTTTCCATCTGCTTGAAAGAAGTATCAGGAAAGAACACGGGACATTCAAATGTAGAATCTCAGATACTGAACAATCATCACAGCTGTAGCAAGACTATCTCTTCAAAATATCTGAAAGTCTTTCCTCCACTAGGAAGGTCAGTTCTGTTATGTCAGCAGAACATGCAGCAGTGATGGGCTCAGAGCTCTCCTGTCAACATTCGCAGTTGGATGAATGGCTAATTGAACATCTCAGTTAAACATTTCATTGGAGGAGATGGACATTGCTTTATCAATCACACGATTGGATGATTTTTATTAGTTATGGCAATTCAAACATTCTATTGTAACTCATCTCCCTCCCCACCCCACCCTCATTCCCTCCCCAGAATCTGCTGACTTTCTGACTTCTCAAATATTGACTCTATTGCAAAAATCTCAATTAGCTTTGTACCCTTTGTTTCTTCATTGTTTGTTAAAAATAAGACTTCACATTAGTTTTCTTAATCGTGCATATCTTAATATTCCATGAAATGTTTCCACTACTGATTTGGGGGCTTGTTTAAATGATAAGGACTTGCCTTCATTGAAAACATGGAACAACAGGGGTGGGTCTCTGGCGCTGTGAAGCAGCAGTGCTAACCACTGTGCTACCGTGCCGCCCTCAAAGGTCCACACTGACCCGCCGAAGCGCAACCCACCCATACCCCTACATTTACCCCTTACCTAACACTACAGACAATTTAGCATAGCCAATTCACCTAACCTGCACATCAGTTTCCACTACTGATTTGGGGGCTTGTTTAAATGATAAGGACTTGCCTTCATTGAAAACATGGAACAACAGGGGTTGTTAGTCAGGGGTAAATATAGGGTAGGGGAAAGGGTCTGGGTGGGTTACTCTTTGGATGGTTGGTGTCGACTTGTTGGGCCAAAGGGCCTATTTCCATACTGTAGGGAATCTAGTCTAATCTAATCTAAACAATTAGGCGAAAGTGAGTACTGCAGATGCTGAGAATTAGAGTTAAGAGCGTGGTGCTGGAAAAGCACAGCAGATCAGGCAGCATCTGAGGAGCAAGAAAATCAACGTTATGGGCAGAAGCCCTTCCTGATGAAGAGCTTTTGCCTGAAATGTTGATATTCCTGCTCCTTGGATGCTGCCTGACCTGCTTTTCCAGCACCAACTCTTAACCTAAACAATTGCTGACTGTCACTTGGTTGTTTTTTTTCAGATTTGTTTCATTTTTCTTCTCACCACTGATAATTTTGGAGTTCTATGTGTAATTTTAATTTAAAAATATAACCTTTAGGAAAGATACATATTAATGAATCTTGATTGTTTTTCTCTCACTGATAAAACAAACGTTTGCATATAACACTGATTTTCTGAAGGTTTTCTTTGAAGGCAAGGTGATTTTAATCATTCAGAAATGCTTATGGCTTATTTAGTTTCAAAGATAAAAAAATACAGAAGCAAACATAAGAGTGAGGAAGAATGATATCAATAACAGCAAAATGTCAGAGGCAAAAACCTAACACTCGACATTTCAGACTATTTTTTTTTAAAAATCTCAGACTGTAGTTTAAATTCCTTGCTAAATGTTCTACAATGTTACCTGTTTCTTTAACATTTCATGGTGCATGTAATTTCTCTCAAAGAAAGGAAAAAGCTCATGAGCTAGTTTCTGCGATAACAACTTGCGAACCTGTGACCACTACCATCTAGAAGGACAAGGGCAGCGGTTGCTTGGGAACACCACCACCTGCATGTTCCCCTCCGAGCCACTCGCCATCCTGACTTGGAAATCTACTGCTGTTCCTTCAGTGTGGCTGGGTCAATATTCTGGAATTCCCTCCCTATGGGCAATATGGGTCAACCATGTAGTTCAATAAGGCAGCTCACCACCGACTTTCAAGAGCAACTAGGGACAGGCGATAACCTGCAGGCCAGCGAGCAATATCTATGCCCCACAAATGAATTTTAAAAAAGACCTAACTGAGAGAGTTGTTACAAATGGAAGTGACCCCTCTATCAATTAAACCAAACGCCCAGAAAAGCTTGCCATGCCTCGTAATCTGTTAAAATATGAGTGACAGAGAACTCCCAAATTACACTATTTAAAGAAAATAACATCAATTTATTTTTTAATCCTAAAGGTGAACATTAAACAACAACTATTCACAACTCTAAGCCCTCCTTTCTCTTAAATGCTTACTATCTGCCTCCAGCCTAATAACAATATGCTGTTCCAATAAGACACTTATTAATAATACTTCACCTTAATTTCAAAATCACACAGTCACTGTCATCTTCTGTGCCTTCACTCTTAGCTGCTGATTTTGCTGGGTCATTTTCTTTCCTTTACTTCGAGTATGTTTCACATGAAAAAGTACCTTTGACAGAGAGTGTTTCCTACTTTCTTGGAGGACAAGATATTAGATGGGCAATTAGCTCTGTATGAGTTTCTCTCTCCAGCAATTGCTCTCTGCCCAAATTTATGGGCTTTGGGGAGGGAATCTGAAATTGGATCGGACTGCTCTACACCAACATTGTCAGTGCAGTCTCAATCAATGGGTAGGAATCAGATAGCTTCCAGTCAGATCTGGAGTCAGGCAGGGTTGCCCTCTCTCTCCTGCCTTGTTTGTGTGCTGCATAGAGTCATTTGCCGAGTCCATCAGGAAGGATGTGAGCCTATTCCTAGCAGCGGGGGCCGACAGGTTAAAACCTCCCTGTACATGGATGACATCACTGTTTTCTGCTCAGATCCACTGTCCGTACACAGACTCATGTGCATATGTGACCAGTTCGAATGGGCCTCAGGGACCAAAGTAAAACGGAGGAAAGAGCGAGGCCATGCTCTTCGGGAACTGGGCCGACCAATCCTCCATCCCCTTCACCGTCAGGACTGACCACCTAAAAGGTGCTGGGCATTTGGTTCAGAGGGGCTGGGGCATGTGCCAAGTCTAGGGATGAGCATATCAGTAAAGTGAGGCAGAAACTGAGCAGATGGGAGGAATGGTTGCTCTCCATCGTGGGTAAAAACCTGGTCGTCAGGTGTGAGGTAATGTCATTGCTGTTATGTGTGGCACAGGTCTGGCCTATTCCCAGAACCTGTGCTGCCACAGTCACCTGGGCCATCTTCATGTGGAGATCAAAGATGGACTGGAGTCCGAAGGGACACCGTGTATAAAGATCTGGGCAACAGGGGAAAAAGCACACCCAATGCCACCCTCATCCTGATGGCCACTTTGTGTGTGGCTGCATCAAGCTGTGCGTGTATCCCTGGTACGCAAACACCTAGTGTCACTACATACTGAGGTTGTACCTGTCCCCGGTGTTGCGAAGGATGGGCCTGGCCTCACTGCCGTGGAACGCTCCAAGTAGTTGGACCGTTCTGTATCACCTGTCCTTTGTGGAGAAGTTTATGAAGAAAAACACCTTTGACCATAAGTCCATCAGGAAGTGGTCCTTGAGACCCTTCGGGAAAAGGAGAGGGCGGATCCTGTGAGCAGTTCCCTGAGCAGACTGTCAAAGCCATTTGGCAGAATGTCTCATTGACAGAACTTTCCAACAAGACATGGCTTGGCTGGTGGTGAGAAGGGCTCTGCCTGTGAGATCCTTTATGCATGCCTGGACTTTCTGCCCCACCGCACACTGCCCCCGAAGCGGCTGCGGGGGGGACGAGACTGTCACACACCTCCTTCTGGAATGTGCCTACGCAAAGGAAGTCTGGAGAGGAATGCAGTGGTGTTTGTTGAGGTTCATCCCGAACTGCTCCGTGGCGCGGGACTCTGTGCTCTACGGCCTGTTCCCCGGGACGCACACCGAGACGAACATCAACTGTGCCTGGAGGATCATCAACTCAGTGAAGGACGCTCTTTGGTCTGTCAGAGACCTGTTGATCTTCCAGCTGAAGGAGTTAACCCCAACTGAGTGTTGCAGACTGGCACATTCCAAGGTCCAGGACTACGTGCTGAGGGATGCACTGAAGCTTAGGGCAGCTGCCGCCAAGGCGTGGTGGGGAAAGACCACCGTGTAAGGTCTGCCTGCCTAAGGAGAACAGGGGACCCACCCAGTAATTAGGCTCCGCTGATGCCTCAGTTAAATATCTGGATGGTCAACATACAGACTTGCATATCCAAATGATTAAGTCTGATCTCTGTATGTAAAAAAATGAAATGTATACACATGAATGGCATCACCAATTATATGGATATCAAAATATTTTTATAAATAAAGTATATTCTTGAAATAAAAAACAAATTTCAAAATGTCCACATTTTTTAACCTCCAACATTGAGTCGTCTCATTGGGTCGATGTTGGCTCAACAATTAATTTAAACTCAATTGGATTTTATCATCCGGGGGGGCATAATTTAAACTGATTGGTTAAATTCGAATTGTTGTCAAAACAGCCACCAAAACTCAGGTATCCATTTCACAGCTAAATGTTGCATATTTCCAATTTTCCAGTACACTCTGGGACTGCCATCTAGACAAATACACAGGAGCCTGTAAACTCAGTTCAGAACAGCATTCTCTCTCTCTTAAAGGTACAGTACACACCTTCAACTTCATAATAGAGTTAAGATCTTATTCTAATTCTAGTCACTCTGGGGGATGATGCAGCGAGTGGAGAGAGTAAACTCCTCACCGTGTTCCTGTCAAATCAGAGCCAATCTCTGCATGCCTCATTGTAGTGATAGGAGTGAGTCTTGCAGGCTTGTCAATGCACCCCACATTAGTGTCTACATAGTCACCAGTGTTCTGCTGCATGATGCTCCATTGATCTGTTTAGAAGCACCAACCTGTCTCTGTGACTGTGACCTCCATTGAGTTTGCAGACAATTCATTCTCCTTGACCTGGCTTCCGACCACTGGGGCCAAGTGACTCAGCATTTGTCCGCTCCCCAACTCTATGCAAGCCTGTATGGTGTGTGCAGTTCCAATCTGAGCTAGCCATTGTAAAATTCAGATAAAGTGATGGGATCTTTCCAACAGTGTTGAACTGCGAGGCTCTTTTCCTCATCCTGAGGTTCCTGGGACTGATCAGCTGGCAGTCCTCAGAAATTCAGGAGAGGAAGGTTAGTTTGAGACCTTGGGGGATGGGGTGGGAAGCAAGAGCCCATGATCACACCTACTAAAGCTTTCTCCTCTGACCTTAAAAATAAGCCCCTTAGTTTTGAACTCTCCCACTCTAGGGGAAAGACCCTAGTTATTCACCTTATCCATGACCCCTCATGACTTTATAAACCTCTGTAAGGTCACCCCTCAGCCTCCTGCGTTCCAGTGAGGAAAGTCCCAGTGTGTCCAGTCCCTTCTTATAACTCAAACCCTCCATTCCTGGCAAACATTCTGGTAAATCGTTTCTGAACCCTCTCCAACTAGGACACGAGGGGCCACATTTTATACAGGCAAAAGTGAGTACTGCAGATGCTGGAGATTAGAGTCAAGAGTGTGGTGCTGGAAAAGCACAGCAGGTCAAGCAGCAACCAAGGAACAGGAGAATCGAAGTTTCGGGCAAAAGCCCTTCATCAGGAATGAGGCAGGGAGCCTCATAGGTGGAAAGATAAATGGGAGGGGTGTGGGGCTGGGGCCAAGTTAGCTGAGAGTGCAATAGGTGGATGGAGGTGGGGGTAAAGGTGATATATGTAGTCGTCAATTCAGTACTGCACCTTTCTTATGTGTCACGTTGTTCTAGAAGAGAAGATAGAAGTTGAGTAGCACTGTATTTGTGGATTTGCCTAATGTCGCTGAATAGCTGGAGTAGAGGGTGCTGTGGGTACATGTGGGGGCAGGGAGATGTGAGTTTGAGTCTATCGAACTTGGTTATAAGTATTGATAAGGTGGACTTATATCTGGAGTTAGGAGGTCTAAGTCGTCATAGGAACTGCTGATGGGTTAATGATGGAGAGTGGGCAAAAACTGCACTTTAATATAGGAAAGTATGAGTTTATGCACATTGGTATGGAGAATGGAAAGGCAGACTTACACATTTTAAAATTGAGAGAGATTCCAAAACAGTGAAACACAGAAGGGTGTGGGTGTTGCTGTATATGAAACACAAACAGTATAGAGGGGAAGCAAGCAAATAAAATCTCATGGAATTCTGGCCTCGATTGCCAGGGATTTGGCATTTAAAAACAGGGGTGGTCTTGTTACAAATGTACAAGTTGTTGGTGAGACTGTACCTGGAGTACTGTGTACAGATTTGCTTATTGTATTTAAAGAAAAGGATGCATTGGCACTGGAGGCAGTTCAAAAGAAATTCACTCAGCTGATTCCTGGGATGAAGGGGTTGACTTATCAAGAGCAGCTAAATATGTTAGACATTTACTTGAAACCTATTCTTGAAACAGTATGTGGATAGTCCAGTTAGAGGAGGGGTCATACTGCACCTTGTACTGACTAATGAGCCTGGCTAGATGACTGATCTTTCAGTCAGAGAGCATCTTGGAAACAGTGATCACAACTCCTTCAGCTTTAAGATAGCTATGAACAAGGATAAGTTAGGACCTTGTAGCAAAGTATTAAATTGAGAGAGGACAAATTACGTCAGTATTAGGCAGGAGCTAGGGAATGTTAATTGGGAGGAGCTGTTATTGGTCAAGTCCACATTTGACATGTAGAAGTTATCTAAAGACCTGCTGGGCAGAGTTCAAGACTGGCATGTTCCAGTAAAGAGGAAGGATAAGAAAGGCAAGATAAAGGATCCTTGGATAGTGAGGGAGGTTGAAAATTTAGTCAAAAGGAAAATAGCTGCAGCTAAACACATGGCTACAGGGCTCCAGATATGTAGATCATTGGGGTACCTTCAAGGGTAGGTGAGACCAAGATATAAAGGATGGGTTGCACTGAAACTGGAGGGCACCAATGTTCTGGGCAGAAGATTTGCTAGATCATTACGGGAGGGTTTAAGCGAGTTTGGCAGGGGGATGGGAACCAGAGCTAAAGGGCAAAAATAGAATGCAGAGAATCTGTCAGAAAGGATATACAGCTGATCGGATAAAGGGAATGGTTAAAATGTGTCTATTTCAATGCAAGGAGTGTCAGGAATAAGAGTGATGAACTTAGAGCATTGATCAGTACTTGGAGCTACGATGTTGTGGTCATAACGGAGACATGGATTTCACAGAGGCGGGAAAGGTTGCTGGATGTTCCAGGGTTTAGATCTTTTAAAAAGAACAAGGCAGGGGGGCGGAGTGGAGGCAGAAGTAAAATTGGAGGGTGAGTAGCATTGTTAATTAGAGAGTGCATCACAGCTGCAGAAAAGGAGATTGTTGAGGAAGGTTTGTCTACTGAGTCAGTTTGGGTGGGAGTCAGTAAAAGAAAAGGGGCAATCACCTTATTGAGTGTTTTCTATACACCCCCCTCCCCCCACCAATAGCAGCAGAGAAATGGAAGAACAGACTAGATAGCAGATCTTGGAAAGGTGCAGGTGTTAACATGTTGATGTTATGAGTGATTTCAACTTCCCCAATATTGATTGGAACCTCCTTAGTGCGGATGGTCTGGATGGAGCCGATTTTTGTCAGGTTTGTCCAGGAGGGATTCCTGACTCAATATGTAGATAGGCCAACTGGAGGGGGAGGCCATATTGGATTTGCTGCTAATCAACATGCCAGGCCAGGTGTCAGATCTCTCAGTCAGAGAGCACTTCGGTGACAGTAACCACAACTATCATAGAGAGGGAGAGGTACAGACAATATGGGAAGGTATTTAAGTGGGGGAGAGGAAATTACACTGCTATTAGACAGGAGTTGTGGAGTAAAAATTGGGAACATCTATTCTATGGGAAATGCACAACAGAAATGTGGAGACTGTTTAAGGAGCACTTGCGAGTGTTGGATAACTTTGTCCCACTGAGATAGGCAAGGAATGGTAAGGTGAAGGAGCCTTGGATGACAAGAGAAGATGAGCTTCTCATCAGGACGAAGAAGGAAGCTTGCTTAAGGTTGAGGAAGCAAGGATCTGGCACAGCTTTAGAGGATTACAGGGTAGGTAGGAAAGAACTGAAAAATGGACTGAGGAGAGACAGGAAGGGGCATGAAAAATACTTGGTGGGAAAGATTAGGGAAAATTCAAAGGTGTTCTACACTTACATGAGGAATAAGAGAATGATCAGAGAGAGGGTAGGGCCAATCAGGGAGAGTGGAGGGAACTTGTGCCTGGAGTCTGAAAATGTAGAGAAGGCCCTAAATGAGTTTTCTTTGCTTCAGTATTCACTAGAGAGAGGGAAAGAGAGGGTGAGTGTGTGTGTGTGTGTGGGAGAGCGGGAAAGAGAGGGTGTGTGTGTGTGTGTGGGAGAGAGGTTTTGCTGCAGCTCTCCAAAACCCTGGTTAGACCACACTTGGATATTATGTCTAGTTCTGGTGGCCTCATTATAGGAAGGATGCAGATGTTTTAGAGATGGTGCAGAGTAGATTTACCAGGATGCTGCCTGGATTGGAGGGCTTGTCTTATGAAGAGAGGTTGAGTGAGCTCAGGTTTTTCACACTGGACAGAAGGAGGAAGAGAGGTGATTTGATAGAGGTGTACAAGGTGATGAGAGGCATAGATAAAGTAGTCATGATTCGGAGATGCCGGTGTTGGACAGGGGTGTACAAAGTTAAAAATCACACAACACCAGGTTATAGTCCAACAGGTTTAATTGGAAGCACACTAGCTTTCGGAGCGACGCTCCTTCATCAGGTGATTGTGGAGGGCTCGATCGTAACACAGAATTTATAGCAAAAATTTGCAGTGTGATGTAACTGATAGCTAGGCAATATATTGTCTAGCTATCACCATTGTTAACAGCTAACCCGAGAATGCAACTTTTAAAAAAAGGGTTTTGTGATTTACACATGAAAGAAGTGAAACTATCACTGTATTCTAACAGATGAAAGGCTTAACAGTATCATTTCAGTTACATCACACTGCAAATTTTTGCTATAAATTCTGTGTTACGATCGAGCCCTCCACAATCACCTGGTGAAGGAGCGTCGCTCCGAAAGCTAGTGTGCTTCTAATTAAACCTGTTGGACTATAACCTGGTGTTGTGTGATTTTTAACATAGATAAAGTAGACAGCCAGAGACTTTTCCTCTGGGGAGAAATGGCTGTCATGAGGTGTCATAATTTTAAGGTGATTGGAGGAAGGTGTAGCGGAGATGTCAGAGGTAGGTTCTATACACAGAGAGTGGTGGGTGTGTGAAATGCACTGCCAGCGGTGGCAGTAGAGTCAGAGACATTAGGGACATTTAAGCCACTACTGGACAAGCACATGGACGGCAGTAAATTGAGGGGTTGATCTTAGATTAAGGTAAATGCTATGCACAGCATTGTGGGCCGAAGGGCCTGTACTATGCTGTACTGTTCTGTGTCCTATGTAAGGTTTAGGAAGCTAAAATTGGACAGGGCCCATAAGGAGTATAAAGTAAGCAGGAAATAATTCAGGCAGGGAATTAGGAGAGGAAGAAGGGGCCATGCAATGTCCTTGGCAAGTAGGGTTAAGGAGAATCCCCAAAAAAAGGAGAGAAATTGTGCTTGGAGGCAGAGGATGTAGGTGAAATCCCAAGTGAGTACTTTGTATCAGTACTTACCCAGGAAAAAGAAATGAAGGATAGTGAGATTTGTGTGAAGCATGCTGGGGCATTTTGACATCAAGAAGGAAGGACTGTTGAAGAGCATTAAGGTGGAAAAATCTCCAGAGCTCAATGGTATCTACTCCAGGATTATGAAAGAGGCAAGAGAGGAGATTGCTGAAGACTTGACCAGCAGGTTTGTATCCCCATTTACCACTTGAGAAATCCTGGAGGACTGGTGAGTAGCTAATGTTGTTCCTTTCTTCAAGAAGGGAAATTGGGATAGTCCAGGAAACTCAGTGAGTGAGTCTCACATCGGCAATTGGGAAGCTATTGGAGAGAAGCATTACGGACAGGATTTACACACACTTGAAAAAGCATGGCCTAAGAATGTACTGCCAGCTTGGCTTTGTGCAGGCCAGGTTATGTCTTACTAACTTGATTGAAGATTTGGAAGAGGTGACGAAGGTGATCAATGAGGGTAGAGCAGTGGATGTTATCTAATTGTATTTTAGTAAGGCTTTTGACAAGGTCTCTCATGGTAGGCTCATCTAAAAGATTAAGATGCCTGGGATCCATGGTGACTTGACCGCATGGATTCAGAATTGACTTGCCCACAGAAGATAGAAAGTAACGGTGGAAGTGTTTATCAGACTGGAGGTTCCATGATGTTCTGCAGGGATCCAATGGACCTGGGACTTCTGCTGTTTGTAATATATATAAATGACTTGAATGAAAATATAGGTGGGTGGGTTAGTAAGTTTGCAGATGATACAAAGATCGGTGGAGTTGTGGATAGTGTAGAAGTTTGTCAAAAGATGCAGAGAGATACAAAACAGTTGTAGATATGGTTGGAGAAATGACAGATGGAGTTTAATCCATGTACATATGAGGTGCTACATTTTGGGAGATCAAATGTTCAGGAAAAGAATGTAGTTAATGGCAGGACTCTGAACAGCATTGATGTACAGAGGGATATTGGGGTGGTGGGGGGGGGGGGGGGGGGGGAGTGTCGAAGTTTATAGTTCCCTGAAAGTAGATAGGATAGTGAAGTAGGTATATGGCATGCTTGCTTTTATTGGCCAAGGAATTGAGTAGAAGAGTCAGGACGTCACGTTGCAATTTTATAAGACTTTGGTTAGGCCACATGTGTTCTGGTCACCACATTACAGGAAGGATGTGGAGGTGTTGATTCACAAATCCAGACGACACAGGTTTTCTGTACAACAGCAGTAGCTTTATTATCAGACAGCCGGTGAGAGATTCAAAGTGTCTCCAAAGTGGCCAAGTGTCTACTTGTAGTGACACTTCTTCATGAATCTCTCCCCGACACACAGAGTTAGTATATTTTAAAGGAATTAAACAAAAGGTTTATCAGTTGCATGGGCGATTGTCATCACATAGTTTAAAGTAGGTAACTGTGAATTTACAAAACCTGATGTGTGAATGGATTACAGAAACTGATTATCATATTCTTCATGATTATGTTTGATGGAAAGCGATAAATCCCCCATTTACAGCTTTGCCTGCTGTAAATGGGGGATTCATATACCTATGCTAATATGGATGGGAAGTAAATGGGGGTTTCACATTCCTATGCTAAAATGGAGGGGAAGTAAGACAATGGGAGTGGGAGGCAGTTTAACAGGGTTGTGGCCAGGGCTATCAGTCCTGTCTGGAAAGGGCAAATATCTCTGTCTAGGGCTCTTGGGGGAATCAGCATGGGTGGCTCCACTAGGCTTGATTTCTGAGATTCCCCCCTACTGAGATGTTCTGTCTGTATTGTAAGAGTACAGGCTTTCGTTGATACTGCAGTAAGTCCTTTGGCAGGTGAATGTTTAACCCTTGAGTCCCTAATGTGTCCTGAAAGAGAAGCAAAGCATTGAACTGACTCCTCTGTGGCATTTTAACTTCTTCAGAGGCTTTGGAGAGGGTGCAGAAGAGGTTTATCAGGATGCTGCTAAATTTGAGGGTATGAGCTATAAGGAGAGGCTGGAAAAACTCAGGTTCTTTGTTCTGGAGTGGCAGGGACTGAGGGGAAACTTGATAGAAGTCTATAAAATTATGTGATGCATTGATAAGGTTGGTGGTCAGAATCTTTTTCCCAGAATTGAAATGGCTATTACTAGGAGGCATGCATTTAAGGTCAGAGGGGGAAAGTTCAAAGGAGACTTGAGGGGCAAGTTTTTTACACAGAGAGTGGAGTGGTGGCGAGGGCAGAAACGATAGGGGCATTGAAGAGACTTTTAGATATGCACATGAATAGGTAAGGAATGGAGGGATATGGACCAAGGACAGACAGAAGGGATTTGCTTAACTTGGTGTCATGTTTGGCACAACATTGTGGGTCGAAAAGTCTGTTCCTGTACTGTACAATTCTATGTCCTATGTTTACTCATTGAGAGTTTAGAAGAATGAGAGATGACTTACTAAGGCATACAGGATTTTGAGGGGGGTTGATGAGGTAGATATTGAGAAGATATTCCCATTGTCTAGTACCTCAAACTAGGGGACAGAGTTATAGATTGAGAGGACATTTCAAGGGCAGATTAGCCAGAATCATGCTGAATGGTGGATCAGGTTTAGGGGCCTGCCCTTAGTTTTTTTTAATATTCTTCTGCGGAGCTAAAGTAATCAGCAGTCCCTTAGAAGGAGAGACAGACATTCCCCATTACCTTGGGGAATGAGTAAATGAAGAAATGTCTATCTTTACAGGAGAAGGCACAAGACACATACTGGAAATAAAAAGTCAGGTAGGGGATAAATGAAGCATTGTCAAGTTGACAGGCTGTGATGAGTAGAGTGCTGTAAGAATCAGTGCTGTCCCCTTAGATGAGGCTTTTGGTACAATGGTAGTGTCCTTACCTCAAGATGACAGTGGAGTAGCAGCGCGGCATGCAGGCTCCTTAGTCCAGGAGCCCACAGCTTGTCTACTCCATCTGCTTTTATCCTTTATCCTTTGTTTTTTCTTTTTTTACCATTTTCAGTCATTATCAAGATTCATTCTAGCTGCTTTTAACAGCTTTGGTCGCAGGCATCTACTGGCCCAGCGACAAGGTAGCTTCCAGTGGCCCTGCATGGTGGTCCCGGCCTTTGCATGGAGGTCTCATCCTCATGTGACCATCTTCTTTGGTGTTGCCTTCCAGGTATTCCAATGGATCAGCAGGCAGTCTTGTCCAGGAGTGGCGGTCACATCCTGGCATGGTGTTCTCTCCTCCCGCCTGCATCTTTAGGGTATTCCATCATTCCTTACTTGGCTTTCCCCAAGCCCAGGAGCCACTAACTGAACTGTGATGAACTTTGTCTTAATTTTTATTTTTTTGTTATTATCATGTATAAATTTTGTCATTAACATAGGCACCATGGTAAGGCAACCTACATAGGACAGCACGGTGGCTCAGTGGTTAGCCCTGTTGCTTCACAGCACCAGGGTCCCAGGTTTGATTCCAGCCTTGGGCAACTGCCTGTGTGGAGTTTGCACATTCTCCCTGTGTCTGCGTGGGTTTCCTCCGCGTGCTCCGGTTTCTCACACAGTCCAAAGTTGTGCAGATTAGGTGAATTGGCCATGCTAATATATCCCCCAGTGTTAGGTGCATTAGTCAGAGGGAAATGGTCTGGGTAGGTTACTCTTCAGAGGATCGGTGTAGACTGGTTGGGCCAAAGGACCTGGTTCTGCACTGTAGGAATCTAATCTAATCATAAATCTTTTCACTGTATTTTTTGTTTAAAAGAACAAAATTTCTACTCTATTCTATTCTGGATCAGGAGACCCAGGTTCAAGTTCCACTTGTTCCTGAGATGTGTAACAACATCTCTGAACAAGTTGATTAGAAAATATCTTGATGAAGAGACAGATGAGCTCTTGTGATGCAGTGGTAGTGTCCCTACACCTGGACTAAAAGACTGCTTGCTTCTGAGGCATCTTTAACTGCTTGATTAGTTTTAAAGAAGTAAATGAGGAGACAAAGAGTAATGCCTCAAGGTTTGTTGATGATACAAAGCTAGGTTGAAATATAAGCTGTGTGGAGGACACACAGAAGCTGCAGAGAGAGAGATATAGTTAGGATAAGTGAGTGGGTATATTTACTTTGAACGTAAGAATAGAAAAGCAAAATGTTTTTAGAAATTGTGAAACTTGGAAATGGTGATGTTCAGAAGGTCTCACAAGGAACACAAAAAAGGTTAGAAAATGCATATACAGGAAGAAATTTCAAAATCAAAATACATGGTGACATCTATTGCAAACATATTGAAGGCCAAGAATAAACATGTCTTGCCACAATTGTATTGGGCTTTGATAAGATCTCATCCAGTACACTGTGAGCAATTTGATCTCCATTTTGAAGAAGGATTTATATTCACTGAAGGCAATACAGCAAAGATTCATTAGATTAGTCCCTGGTATGGAAGAGATAGTATCTAGTGATGAGACATTGACTAAATTTACAGGCAGCACGGTGGCACAGTGGTTAGCACTGCTGCCTCAAAGCACCAGAGACCTGGGTTCAATTCCCACTTCAGGCGACTGTCTGTGTGGAGTTTGCACATTCTCCCCGTGCCTGCGTGGGTTTCCTCTGGGTGCTCCGGTTTCCTCCCACAATCCAAAGATGTGCAGGTTAGGTGAATTGGTCGTGCTAAATTGCCTGTCGTGTTAGGTGGGCGGCACGGTGGCACAGTGGTTAGCACTGCTGCCTTACAGCGCCAGAGACCTGGGTTCAATTCCCGCCTCAGGCGACTGACTGTGTGGAGTTTGCACGTTCCCCCCGTATCTGCGTGGGTTTCCTCCGGGTGCTCCGGTTTCCTCCCACCATCCAAAGATGTGCAGGGTCAGGTGAATTGGCCATACTAAATTGCCTGTAGTGTTAGGTAAGGGGTAAATGTAGGGGTAGGGATGGGTTTTGCTTTGGCGGGTCGGTGTGGACCTGTTGGGCCGAAGGGCCTGTTTCCACACTGTAATCTAATCTAATCTAAATCTAAATGTAGGGGAATGGGTCTGGGTGGGTTGCGTGTCGGTGTGGACTTGTTGGGCCGAAGGGCCTGTTTCCATACTGTAAGTAATCTAATCAAATTGTGTCCACATTTTTAGTGTTTAGAAGGATGCAAGATAATTTCATTGAAACACACAAGATTATAATGGGAATTGACAGGAAGTTGTTTCTCCAAGGTGAGGTACCTGGAACATGTAAGGATAGTCTCAGGAGAAGTAACTGATTGCTTAGGACTGAGATGACAAATTCCTTCACTCCTAGAATTCTGAAATGTTGGAATTCTCTTCCCTGAGGGTTGTGGATGACCCATCACAGAATTTATTTAAGACTAAGGTAGACAGATGTAGGTGTCTCGAGTATCTATGTTTAGGAATGATTTGGAGATGCCGGTGTTGGACTGGGGTGTACAAAGTTAAAAATCACACAACACCAGGTTATAGTCCAACAGGTTTAATTGGAAGCACACTTTGATTTTTAACTATGTTTAGGAAAGTGGAGTTGAAGCCACAATCATACCTCAATCATACTGAATGGCACAGCAGGTTTGATGGGCTGAATGGTCACATGTGCTTCCTTTGTTATGTTCTTATGAGCAAAATGAGATGCTGGAGGAACAGTAAGTAGGAAATGTCTCATGAGATTATTTACAGACTTTGACCATCTCCATGAGGTTTTTACACTTCCTGTTGCAGTTCTGCCCAGTCCTCAAGTCCAGATACTGCTTTCTCCCAATCTGTTCTGAGGGCACAGCTTGATTGATGACATCCTGGTCCCTGAACAGATGAGATAGTCCTTCTACTCCTGTCTTGCTCATTACTAAGTTCTCCAGGTGCCATGTTCTTGATGCTGGAGTCGTCTCTTTTCATGAGTGTCTAAGTTTCCTTGTTCCCTGAAGGTGATAGCATTCAGCAAGACAACATTTTATAATTCAGTGCAGTTTCCACTGCAGAAATAAAAAAGACAGACTGCTTCAGGAACAAATATTGGATCCACCACATGTTGCTTAGCTCTGCACTGAATGCAGAGGCACGAGCAGCATGAAAAGCTCTTGAACCAAGAGATAGAGTACTATCACAGTCAGTCAGGTAGCAACATCAAATGTATGTGCTTCTTATCTCAAATGAAACTGACGTGGACAGATATCAAATGGTGTCCCTTTTACCTGACGATACGTTATGGCCCATTGTTACAACACTGACGGTAGACATTGCTGGTAATCAAACCCCAATGTACTACCACCCATACCAAAAGTATAAATAACCAACCGAATGATCAATTTGTTTCTTTTATTGCAATTATCCAAAATCAAAGATACGTTTACATTGGTATTTCATTCAAAAACAACCTGTTTAAACAGATAGATTAAACAGATTAGAAACAAATTTATTCATTAAACGTATATCAAAAAGCGTTGTTGGCTACCATGCAGGTTTAAGTTATGACCTCCTAATACCACCCATTCAAACACACTAAAGACAAGACAGCACAGCTCAGCAGAGATATTGTAGATTTGAAAAATAGGTAAACAAGGAAAAATATCCCTGTAGGTCAAAGGTCAAAACTCAGAAAATAAAATTTGTTGACTGCTAACAGTTCCTTTGATTACCTGTCAATGAAATCTAATTTGGAAAACCGTCAGTCCAGATTTCAGATTCAGATGAACAACAGTTTGGAGTCTTTATATTTGAAACATTGTCAACTCTTTGGAAACCATTTCACTGAGAGAGAAAATGATTAGTGGCTGGTTTTGCTTTAAGGAATTTTCTCTTACTGACAGAGAGAGAGGGGATGAGAGAGCGAGAGAGAGATATAGCACTGCCTTTCCTTGCAAACCTGTCCAACAATTGCAACATCTAGGTGACTACTGAAAAAAACAAGATCAACTCAGAATCAACCCTCAGTACAGATACAAGGGTATTTCCAAACCTGTCTGCCCAAAAATTAAGCCATAACACCAATTCTACACTTTTTTTAAAAGCTTTACTGGACACCTTCCATAAAGTCATTTCACTTCAATAAGCAGTGTGTAAAATACCTTCTCTTTGTAGCTTTTCATTTCCAAAAAAATTACTTGATAAATCATTCTTCAACCCAATGATGTCCAAATAATTCTCCATTAGGAAAAATGGAACAGGAGGAGGCCATTCTGCCCCTTGAGCCTGTTCTGCCATGCAATGAGATCATGGTGGATCTGTGGCCTAACCTCAGAAATCTGCCTTTAGCCCATATCCCTTAATACTTCTGCTTAACAAAAAAATATTTATCTCAGATTTAAAACTAACAACAGATCTTGCATCCACTACCACTTGTGTACCCTTTGTAAGTAGAACTGTTTCCTAAGATCTCTCCTGGATGGTCTGGCCCTAATTCTCAGACTACGCCCCTGAATTCAAGACTCCCCAACCAGTGGAAATAGTTTAATCTTTGTCTACCCTGTCCTTTCCTGTTAATATCTTGAAGACTTCGATCAGATCACTCTTTAACCTCCATAACGCTTGAGAAAATTCTTGTGTGCTATTGTCCACAAACATATATAATATGCCCAACACCATTATCTTAATGATCATGAAGACGGAAAGGGCAACATAGAACTAATGGAATGAAAGTGTGAAACCATTTGTCTCTATTACAGAGCCGCTGCCTTTTGAAATTTCCCACGTTAATTTGTGTGAATTTTGTTTTTTTTCTCCAGTTTGGAAAACATTTCTGTGATTTGCTTTAGTTTCATTACAGGGGTGTACAAAGTTAAAAATCACATAACACCAGGTTATAGTCCAACAGGTTTAATTGGAAGCACGCTAGCTTTCGGAGCACCGCTCCTTCATCAGGTGGTTGTGGAGGACACAATTGTAAGACACAGAATTTATAGCAAAAGTTTACACTCACAGTACATTATACTGTGACCATTGTTGTATGATACTGTGTTCTACTGGTATCTCTTCATCAGTAAATTGCTTTGAGATGTTCAAATGCCATTGTGTAAGCTTTCATTACAGCAATGAGAATGTTACATATCATGAGTATTTACTCTGGGTCACTAATTTATATCCTGGGCAAAGTAATGAGTCAAACATAATAGCATAGTAAATGCAAAAACATGTGAAAAATTAAGGTCCCTATTGTTTATCACTTGTGAATATTCTTTAGAAACCAATTATGCTATTGACTGCTGAGTTAAATGTAGCAGTTATCTTTAACCTTTGATTTAAGACAACTCATTATCATTTTTTTACAAATTCTTGACTGATATTACCCATGGATGTAGAGATTCTCCATGTGGGCATTGTTAACTCATATTGCCTTTTCACAATTATCTGTCTTAGAATGGGACAAGTTTGTGTTCTTTAGCTCCACATTGCTCTTAAATCAAAGAAATGGTAGGTCAACCAGCACTTGCTAGGAGTGATGTATGATCAGTGTATATGGAGAATCCCAAACTATTTTAACTATTCAACTTGAAATTTAAAGCTTTAATTAAAATCCAATTAAATATATGGACATTTATTGGGACAAGCTGCACATTTCTGAATCGCCGAGATAAAATCATTGCATTCACTGCAATCAGTGATTGTTACGGGTAAGGTTTATTGAATTTGCAAGTCAATATTTAATATTTATGTTGATTATTTCAGCTCAGGCAATTCATGGATGAAAAGCAATTTAAATGCAGCCACACATGAACAAACCAGACTCAGCATTCTCCCAATCTCCTTGAAAGGCATGCCCCGAATTCATGGACAATGCTGGTCCTTGATCTTCAAATGTCAAGAGAAAAAGAACATGAGTGACCCTGAACTGTAAACAGTGCAAGATTGCTTACCATCTGGGATGTGAAGACTCAATGATTCCTTTAGTAAACACTTGAGTGGGAGGTAAAACCCTCTTTCGCTAGATCAGTTAAATCTTGATTGTTTCACTTCTGTGATACAGCTTCATGCTGTGACAGAGTATTTATTCACAGTGTAGTTTGTACTTCAATGTTGAGAGGTGATAAGCTATGTAACTACACTGATATTGTGCATTTTAAACTGATTGGAAGCTGTTTGTCACTTCTACTCAAGGAAGATCAGGGAGACAAAGGAGGCAGAACTGCTTTTTGGCAAAGGTTCTTTTAATAACAGAAAGCCACACCAAGTGCAAACACTTCAGTCTTAAAGGGCCATACACATTCTCAAATATTGCAAACAGAACCAGAAGTGTTTAATACACCCTCTACCCTTCCTTCCAGTTGGTGTACCCTGTTGATGACATTTGTTCACTGTCAGCAATGATTGTTTAACGCTAACCTTCCCGTTTAAAGCTAGGCAATGGGAGCTAAATTGAACTGTCTGCCTTGAAATGTGGCCAGACCTGCTTTCACCAGTAATTTCTGTTTTTGTTCCGCATTGTCTAAAGCTAACCTGCGCTGTCTACAGCTAGCCTGTAGTGTTTAAAACAATCCTGCAAACCTGCACTGTTTAAGACTAACTTGCACAGTTTGACGCTAACCGCACTGTTTAAAGGTAACCTTCCTGTCTAAGGCTAATCTACACTGTTTAAACCTGAGCTGTTTAAAGCTAACCTGCATTATTTAAAGCTAACGTACGCTATATAAAGCAGGCCTGCACTGTTTAAAGCTAATCTGCACTGTTTAAAGGTAGTCTGCACTGAGTAAAGCTAACCTGCACTGTTTAAAGATAATCTACACTGTCTCAAGCTAGCCTGCACTGTCTAAAGCTAACCTGCACTGTTTAAAGATAATCTGTACTGTGTAAAGCTAAACTGTCCTGTAGAAAGCTAACCTGTCCTGTAGAAAGCTAACCTGCACTGTTGAAACCTAACCTGTACAGTGTAAAGTGAACATGTACTATCTAACTCTAACCTGTACTGTGTAAAGCTAACCTGCACTGTCTAAAGATAATCTGTGCTGTCTAAAGCTAATCTGCACTGTCTAAAGCTAGCCTGCACTGTCTAAAGCTAACCTGTACTGTCTAAAGCTAGCCTGCACTGTCTAAAGCTAATCTGCACTGTCTAAATCCAACCTGCACTGTCTAAAGCTAACCTGCATTGTCTAAAGCTAGCCTGCACTGTCTAAAGCTATCCTGTACTGTCTAAAGCTAGCCTGCACTGTCTAAAGCTAGCCTGTACTGTCTAAAGCTAGCCTGTACTGTCCAAAGCTAGCCTGCACTGTCTAAAGCTAGCCTGTACTGTCCAAAGCTAACCTGCACTGCCTAAAGCTAACCTGCACTGTCTAAAGATAATCTGTGCTGTCTAAAGCTAATCTGCACTGTCTAAATCCAACCTGCACTGTCTAAAGCTAACCTGCACTGTCTAAAGCTAGCCTGCACTGTCTAAAGCTAACCTGTACTGTCTAAAGCTAACCTGCACTGCCTAAAGCTAACCTGCACTGTCTAAAGATAATCTGTGCTGTCTAAAGCTAATCTGCACTGTCTAAATCCAACCTGCACTGTCTAAAGCTAACCTGTACTGTCTAAAGCTAGCCTGTACTGTCCAAAGCTAGCCTGCACTGTCTAAAGCTAACCTGTACTGTCTAAAGCTAGCCTGTACTGTCCAAAGCTAGCCTGCACTGTCTAAAGCTAACCTGTACTGTCTAAAGCTAGCCTGTACTGTCCAAAGCTAGCCTGCACTGTCTAAAGCTAACCTGTACTGTCTAAAGCTAGCCTGTACTGTCCAAAGCTAGCCTGCACTGTCTAAAGCTAACCTGTACTGTCTAAAGCTAGCCTGTACTGTCCAAAGCTAGCCTGTACTGTCTAAAGCTAGCCTGCACTGTCTAAAGCTAACCTGTACTGTCTAAAGCTAGCCTGTACTGTCCAAAGCTAGCCTGCACTGTCTAAAGCTAACCTGTACTGTCTAAAGCTAGCCTGTACTGTCCAAAGCTAGCCTGCACTGTCTAAAGCTAACCTGTACTGTCTAAAGCTAGCCTGTACTGTCCAAAGCTAGCCTGCACTGTCTAAAGCTAACCTGTACTGTCTAAAGCTAGCCTGTACTGTCCAAAGCTAGCCTGCACTGTCTAAAGCTAACCTGTACTGTCTAAAGCTAGCCTGTACTGTCCAAAGCTAGCCTGCACTGTCTAAAGCTAACCTGTACTGTCTAAAGCTAGCCTGTACTGTCCAAAGCTAGCCTGCACTGTCTAAAGCTAACCTGTACTGTCTAAAGCTAGCCTGTACTGTCCAAAGCTAGCCTGCACTGTCTAAAGCTAACCTGTACTGTCTAAAGCTAGCCTGTACTGTCCAAAGCTAGCCTGCACTGTCTAAAGCTAACCTGTACTGTCTAAAGCTAGCCTGTACTGTCCAAAGCTAGCCTGCACTGTCTAAAGCTAACCTGTACTGTCTAAAGCTAGCCTGTACTGTCCAAAGCTAGCCTGCACTGTCTAAAGCTAACCTGTACTGTCTAAAGCTAACCTGCACTGTCTAAAGCTAGCCTG